>NC_143482.1:33399796-33535796 GCF_027475165.1 Benincasa hispida
ATAGAAATAATTGATCACAAGGGGATGGAGAACCAAGTTGCGGATCACTTATCCAGATTGGAAAATTCAGAGGTTGACCGTAATCAGTCAGAGGTGAGTGCAGTGTTCCCAGACGAGCAGCTATTTCATATTGAAGAATTGCCATGGTACACAAACGTGGTAAATTATCTGGTTTGCGAGCAATTTTCCGAAGATTATACTGACAAACAAAAGAGGTGGCTCAGGCATGAATGCAGATATTATTATTGGGATGAGCAAAATATGTATAAGAGGGGGACAGACCAGATTCTGTGATTGTATGTACCGAATGCTGCTCAACAACGCATATTATCGCAATGTCATGATTCACCATATGATGGGCACTTTGTAGGCCAGTGCACTGTAGCTAAAGTATTACAAAGTGGATACTATTGGCCAACACTATTTAAGGATGCAAGTGACTATGCGATGAAGTGTGACCGGTGCCAGCGCACGGGTAATATTTCATGGAAACATGCGATGCCCATGAACACCATTTTGGAACTAGAGTTGTTCGACGTCTAGGGCATTGATTTCATGGGACCATTCCCACCATCGAATGGTCAAAACTACATTTTGTTAGCTGTCGACTACGTGTCCAAGTGGGTGGAAGCAGTGGCATGCGCTGCAAGCGATGCGGCGGTAGTCTCCAAATTCCTGAAGAAAAACATTTTCACTCGTTTTGGCACTCCACGTGCCATAATAAGTGACAAAGGCCCCACTTTGTAAATCACACTGTCAAAGAATTGCTGTGCAAATATAATATCCTCCATAAAGTAGCTACCGCATACCATCCACAAACGAATGGTCAGGCTGAAGTGTTCAACTGGGAGATCAAGCTAATACTGGAGAAGGTGGTAAGGCCTTCGTAAAAGGATTGGGCAACAAAGCTGGACGATGCATTGTGGACATATCGGACTGCCTATAAGACACCCATAGGCATGTCCCCGTATACGTTGGTATTTGGTAAAGTATGTCATTTACCACTGGAGTTGGAGCCCAAAGCACTGTAGGTGGTGAAAAAGCTAAACTTTGACTTAAAGACCGCAGGAGAAGTGAGAAAACTTCAACTGGTCGAGCTGGAAGAATGGAGAATTAATGCATACAAGAATGCAAAGATCTACAAGGAGCGCGCAAAGCGCTGGCACGACAAACAGATATGCGGTAAGAACCTCCAAGTCGGGCAAAAGGTCTTACTATTTAATTCACGGCTACGACTCTTCCTTGGGAAATTAAAGTCATGTTGGTCCAGACCCTTCATAGTCAGAGAGGTATTCCCGCATAGCGCGGTCGAGTTATCTAATGACGACGGAACCAACATATTCAAAGTTAATGGGCAACGAGTGAAAGTATATCGCGGAGAAGACTGGCATCGTAAGGTCACCTCCGTGGACCTGAGAAACTCTGAATGAAAAAAAAATGAGCAATCCTTGCGCTATTAGACGATTCAAATTCATCAGGGACGCAGGCCACAAGTTTTGTGAGGTAAACGATTGTGGAGGTGCTACACGAAGACGCAACTACTTTATTTCGTCATCACAATCCAAAGAAAGTAGATCACCGTAAAGCAGGATGCATCAACAAATAATGCGGGCAACAACACAAATTTGGGAGTTGTATCTTTCCTTGATTTTATTTGAAATTTTGCACTATTGCATCGTATTTTAATTTTGAAAAATTTTATCACCGCATCCTCTTTGGTTACCGCAATCATTTAACTTGATAAATTTAGTAAGTCACCGCATGATTTCTTTTTGCCAATTATGATTTCAATGATGAAACGCATGTCTCTATCTTTTCGTACACACTAGAGTCAACTTAATTTTAGGACAGTCACCTCATGAAATATTTCTAGAAGTTAATGGTTTGCTAGTTTTTTTTCAAATTGACCCTTTATGAAACTTTCTAAGAACATCGCATGACTTCTTTCAATCTTTTAGCAATGAAGACATTGCCGCATTTTAAATTTGGGGGTGCGGTATTTATTTTCAACTTTGCTATTTTTAGCCTTATATATATATATATATATATAGAAAAATCATTTCGATCAAATACTACTTGTAGTTGGATGTCCGCATGACACCCGTGGGGGCAAGCCAAAACGAAGGTAGGAATCGTGATCAACACATAAAAAAAATGACCTTAACTCCACTATCAAATGGGTATGAGTTTAGTCTGAGAAAGAGCGCATTGCTCGTAGTTGGATGTTCGCATGACACACGTGGGGACAAGCCAAAACGAAGGCGAAACACTTAGATTAGCGTAAGGTAAGAGAGAAAAAAATAATAATGTCTAAAATAAGAAAGGATAAAAAAATCATTTAACACCCCAGTGAAAAAAATTTTTTGAAAAAAATCATGCGATGTCCTGGAATCTAGTAAAGTATTTTTGAAGGTTAAACTTGCAGTCCCTAAATTTTAGAAATATTTTAAGAAGAGACCTGAATAAGAATTAAGGAAGTTTTGGTGTATAGGATTCGAATAAGGAATCCTTGAGAAATCTAGGAAAAGAGATTGCAGTCGTCTTTCTAAAGGAAATCTTTAGCTTATACTTGAGGACAAGCATTAATTAAATTTGGGGGTGTGATAACGGGTAGAAATGCACGTTATTATAGTTCACAATATTGCGTTGATAAAAATATACAAGATTGCGTTGATAAAAATATACAAGATTGCGCTCGAAAGCATTAAGTTCACAATATTGCGGTCGCATGTGTCCATCACATTAAAACAGTTAACTTATGAATTTTTGTACAGAATATGCGTTGACGCAAGGCAGAAAATGCGATCCAAAGAAATTAACGGCCGAGCCCATCAAAAGATTGCATTACCGGAAGGCTATGCGGTAATTTGCGCTCGCAAATATCTGTTAAAGAAGGTTGCTGCATAGAGCTGGCACAACTTGGTGGGCGCATCCGGGTGAAAAACATAATAAATTACGATGGGACAAAAAGCTGATGACAGGCGATTCCGAATTAAGTTGACAAGTCGTTAACGAACTACAGTAGCAAGTACACTCAACTTTTCGGTGAAAATTATTTGGCACATCAGACAGAGAATTAATGCCATCCCATCAGTGCAATCATAAGAGAGAAGAAGCCTTTCACCCTGAAGCTCTATAAATACCGAAGGCAACCTACAGTGAAAGAGTTCGACAGTTAGATAATTTTCCCTTAGATAGAAGTAGCCTTGGTCACAAATTTTCTTTTACTTAGAAGGTGGAGCGAGAGAAGGGAAGAGACGTCGGAAGATCGCTCTGGTCAGTTTGAGAGAGAACCCAAAAGGCATGAAAAAGCAGAGAGAGGGCCAACTCTCGCAAGAGTGAGATTATCTTTTAAACATAGTAGAGAAGAATAGTGTAAAAGCCTTGGGAAGCAAGAGATTGCTTCCAGGCTCTTTATTCTTATTCCACATTGTTATTCTTTATTTTAATTACATATCTATAAAATGGAACTTGATTATCTACATTTGTTCACTCTCTTAAAAGCACGCATGAGTAGCTAAATCTATCAAATGGGTTGAGAAGAACTTAGCTAACATGACCTCGGATCTTCATTGCATGCAATCATCTTATCTTATGTTGTGCCCAACACCTCTTTAGAGCTACTCGAGAGAGAGTCTAAAGAATGAACCTCAGACTTGAGAGAGCCAGGTTAGAATCTAGACTCGAGAGAGCAAGATTAAATCTGCATAAGCAAGAGATAGGGACTTAGAGATAAGCTCTGTTTTGCCAACATGCATCGCATGCACCCTAGAGATAGGTTATGGTATTATGCGGTCGCCTTGTATGTGTGTATGTCATTCGTCATCGCATAAACAAGAATAGAGGCTTATGTGTAGGTCTTATAGACTTCATCGTATATATCGCATGCGTTCTAAAACTACAAGCCGTAACATTTGCATTGAGAGTTGATTTGCTATTGTATGTGTGTTGCATGATCGTATAACATGAATGTAATCCTAGGAAGTATTAGATGAACCCCTTCTCAACCCGTTCACTACATATTCATCGCATATTCCGTATTATTAACTCTTTTCGTAACTCTCCCGCATACATTTTATACCCCAAACACACACCAACCAATCATTAATTTATTTATTACCGTAAAGTTATCTTAAGAATTACCACCGCATATCGTTTTCCTTAGTCCCTGAGTTCGACCCTAGACTTACTAGGAAACTCAGTAGGATTTATACTTGGATTCTGCTGAGAAACTTGTTACACAATGCATTTCCCTTCATCGCAATTCCTTTCATAAATTCACCGCATAAAATAACGCATCAATGCACCCTAAGGAGAGGATATTGCATCTGTCCAAGAAGTAGGATACAGTGGCAGTGTGCGGTCATCTTGTTTATGTATGAGAGCACATGAGTAGGAATAGAGACTTAGGGATAAGGCCTCTCGACACTTCGCATTCGCATACGTCCTAGATTTAGGCACGAATGTGTGTAGCATGATCGCATAGCTTGCATTGGCTGAGGTTGCCCTTGCGGTCACTCTTCAGGGTTGTGATGAAGACAGACATTTTATCTATTTTCCATACATTTACTACGCGTCAACAGTTGTCGTGTCTCTACCTCTCATTTATACTTCCAATGCTTTGTCTGTTAGTTAGGAGTAGGAGTAGTTATTAGCTTATACCCCCCATCATTCTTTTATTCATCCGCCGCATAAACATTACCGCATATCATTTAGTTACAAGTCCTTGAATTCGACCTCGGATCACCCGAGAAACTTGCGTTCGTGTTATACTTGACGTGAGTGCAAGAAAACTTGTGACGGGGACGCATGGTTATCGCATACATTCATTAATGCATAGTTTCATTCCAACGCATGACCACCGACGCATGAGTATCAACGCATAGCTTAAGACATGCATCGCATATTGTGTCCTACTAATTTTAGTCATTAGTAACAAAGTAAATTAGTGTATTTGCACCCCTAGCTTCACTTTTTAACTTTACAACTATAGCAAAGAAAAGATAACCTTAAAATGGAAGCAGTTTCATGATGTTTTTGTTGAGTTCTGTTTTATTGGGAAAAAAATGGAATGACTTTCCGACGTGGCCACTTTCTCACATTAAAAAACTTTTTGGAAAAAAATTATCTTCTAGGTCCTTAGGTTTTGGTTTAGTTTCTATTTAGTTATTAGGTTTCATAATGTTACAAATTTAATCTTTAAGTATTGAGTTAGGTTTCAATTTAGTTCTTAGATTTCAAAATGTTACAATTTTACTCTTGACATTTGAGTTTTGTTCAATTTGGTCTCTAAATTTTAAGATTTATACTTTTAATCTCGATTTTTCACTAATTACTCATTTTCGATCTTTAATATTAATGTATGCTAAGATTTTTTAAAAAAAAACATTAATAATTAAAATTAATTAAGTTTCACTATTTTAAAATTTCACTTCATAATTATTTAAAATTAATTAAGGAATGTTGACGTAAATGATTGGAAGTGAGTATTAAATAAAAAATTGATGTTAAAAATGTAAAATCTTAAAACCCACGAATCAAATTGAAACAAAACTCAAATCTCAATGGTAAAATTAAAACATTTTGAAATTTATGGATTAAATTGAAACTAAACTTAAAACTTAAAAGACTAAATGTGTAACATTTTGAAATATATGGACTAAATAGAAACTAGATCCAATATCTAGGGACTAAAAAGATATTTTTTCCATGACAAAAATGAAGTGAGCCTGGTATAAACACTCAGAACTTTGCTTTTGGAACCACTCAAATAATGTCTCATACCATTGGAGATAGTTGTCCTCCCTTATAAACTCATGATCATCCCCTTATTTAACCGATATGGGACTTTGATCGCATTCTCACCCAATAAATCAGACAACAATCAATATCAAATAGAATCGAATAGCAATCAATCTCATTAAGAATTAGCATCAAATAGTATAAAGTAGCAATTAATATCATTGACAATGAATATCAGATTATAATCAAATAGCAATCAAATATCAAACGGTACCATTGAAAAACATATAACAATCTATAGCAAATAACAATTAGACAATAATTAAATAACAAATCGTATTATTAGCAATCAGTATTAGAAAACAATCAAATAACAATCATTATCAATTAGCATTAAGCATCATTAAGAATCGATATCAAATAGTAATCACACAACAATCAAATAATAATCATATGACAATCAGTATAAAATAAAAAATAAACAACAATGAGTATCATTTAGCAATTAGTATTAAACAACAATCAGATAACAATTTTGATATTGATAAAGATGTTGTGGAAGCATTTGACAACATTATTGTGATGTCGTTGAATGCCACTGCAAGGAAGGCTTCATCCATTAGTGGATCTTTGAAATTTGCGACTAAGTGAGGTTTAGAAATGGAATGGTTTGCACGTTGAGACAATATAGTGGAAATTTGTTCAATTTCAATTGTTGAAAATGCTTGAAACGTGAGGTTGAAAATTTATAATTGTATTACCGTGAATCAATGATGTGATAGCAATTAGATAGCAATTAGGATAAGATGACAATCAGACATTAGTTATATAATAATTAGATAGCAACATATAGCAATCAGATAGGAATCACAACATATATTTACTAATTTCAGTACTTTTCTATTACAATCATATGGCCAAATCTTTATTCACATTTAAAAACATAAGTAAATGATCCTCACATCACAATTTGAATTAGAGAACAAGAAATTAAAAGCAAATGTTTGAAAGAATATCATAGAGTAGTAGAATGGCGGTATTACCTTAACAGGGTTCCAAATTCATTTGAGTTGAATGTCACATTTTTCAACTTTGATGACTTGGGCATGGGGCCTTTTTCATTTTTGCTATTGTTGCAATAAATAAATAAATGTGTGACACGCTGTCAATTTCCATTTTCTTTTTTTACCAAACGTGAAAGCCGCCCAATGCTTTATTATTAAAAGAGACTTGATAGATACATTATTTATTTTTGTGGATCCATTTTCACTGTTTATATCTAAAAAAATATTAAATATTTTAAAAATAAAAAAATAAAATTTTTCAGATTAGACATTAAAGATATATGATGTTCGAAATAAAAACAAATAAATAAAGGAAAAAAATATATGGATAAAATAAGAATATCAAACAATTTCACCATATCCACGCATTCCCACACGCCATTGGTTAATCACACCTACCTTTTTTCAATAATTCAACGTTGCTTCTTCTCGTTCGCTCACCTGCTCTCTGTGGCCGTCGTAGAGCAGAAATTTATAAATACCCAAAGGAAGAGCAGCAGGCCGAGAAAAAAGTTAAAAAGCAATAGAAATGGCTAATCAAATTCCCAGCATTCCTGATCTCTTCACTTCTTACAAGATGGGCAACTTCAATCTTTCTCACAGAATTGTATTAGCTCCATTAACAAGGCAAAGATCCTACAACAATGTTCCTCAACAACATGCTATCTTATATTACTCCCAGAGAACAACCAATGGGGGTTTCTTAATAGCCGAGGCCACTGGAGTTTCTGACACTGCCCAAGGGTACCTAATTAATACCCTTTCATTAACTTCTAGCATCGTTGTTTTCTGTTTACTCCTATTAAAATACTTTGATTTGTTATCCGATGCTTGGAATGACCGATCAAGGAGTTGGAGCCCAGAGCCGATGCACCCTTGTGGGGGCTTGAAAATAATGCCCCCGAAACTTATTTTCTATTCCTATTTATGTTATTTATGATTTCGGTATATTCCTATTTATGTTATTTATATTTGTGAACCATGTAAATCTTTGTATTGATTTTCCTACGGTATACTTTATGCACTTTCTTTGATTTGTTGATTTCATAACGACTTCCTTTCTGAACTTGTCTGTTTCTGTCTTCTAATTAACCTTCAAGCTATCATGATACACCTGGGATATGGACAAAGGAACAAGTGGAGGCATGGAAACCAATTGTGGATGCTGTTCATAGCAAAGGTGGAATATTCTTTTGTCAGATATGGCATGTAGGCAGGGTTTCAAATTCAGGTGCCTTTTCTTTTAGCGTTCTTACTTCAACTTGGCTAAAATATCGATCTCTTGTTCATTTTAAGATATAAGTCTGCATTCGGGCTATGTATATATAGATTTTCAACCAAATGGACAAGCTCCAATCTCATCATCAGATAAGCTATTGTTACCGCAAGTTCGGGCTAATGGAATTGATGTTGCACAATTTACCCCTCCAAGACGTCTAAGAACGGATGAAATCCCTCAAATTGTCAACCATTTTAGGCTTGCAGCTAGGAATGCCATTGAAGCTGGTAGGTCCTGTTTCATAAAACTAACTGCTGTGATTGGATTTTAAGCTTCTTTTTGTGATTACTGATTAAGACTAAAAATTCATCAAGAACCACAAAAGAGATGATGCTACTGTTTCAATTCAATAGCTTGTTTTTGTTTTTTTTTTTTTTTTTACTAACTATGGTTTATTTATGCAAAAACACTGATAAGGCAATTGAATGAATGAATGAATGAATATATAGGTTTTGATGGAGTTGAAATCCATGGAGCTCATGGTTACCTTATTGATCAGTTCTTGAAAGATCAAGTGAACGATCGAACAGACCAATATGGAGGGTCTCTCAAAAACCGTTGTAGATTTGCTTTAGAAGTAGTTGAAGCTGTTGTAAACGAGATTGGTGGAGACAGAGTCGGGATAAGACTATCGCCGTTTGCAGATTTCATGGAGGCAGGAGATTCAAATCCGAAAGCTTTGGGAATGTACATGGCGGAGAGTTTGAACAAATATGGAATTTTGTACTGCCACATGGTGGAGCCACGGATGAAAACTGTTCTGGAGAAAGTTGAGTGTCCTCATAGCCTATTACCAATGAGAAAGGCATTCAAGGGAACATTCATAGCTGCTGGGGGGTATGATAAGGGAGATGGAAACAGAGCCATTGCTGAGAATAGAGCAGATCTTATTGCTTATGGACGTTGGTTTTTGGCAAATCCAGACTTGCCAAGGAGATTCGAGATAGATGCTCCACTCAACCAATACAATAGAGATACTTTTTACGTATCAGATCCAGTGGTTGGTTACACGGATTATCCTTTTTTGGACAAGTAGCTTTATGAAATATTTAGTTGGTCACATGTACTTGGGTTCAAGTTTCCATTCCATTGTATAATGTAATGGTATAGATTATACAAGTCTCTGTTTTCTTTCGTTCCACTGGGTTGAATGGTTGAAGCAACATATAAATTTTATGATTATATCAATTTAAACCATAGCTTAAATTGTAAATATGCTATTTCAGGCCATATGTTTCTTGACGTAGATGTGAGTATTTTCGTTCTGGCTGGAGGGAGGGCTAGGGCCATGCTATGACAGGAAACAAAGTTTCTGCTCAAAACCAGATGGATGTTTATGGTCATTTGCTTTTAGCCAATCTATCCATATTGGCCAAGGACATTTGAGCTTAATGCTCCTCTTGATAAGCACATTACATGAGCTTTCTACACCTCAGATCATGTGGTTGCTTAGACCGACTGCTGATCTTGATTAAGCAACTTTTAGAGGTAGCTCCATCACTGTGTTGTATAAGACAACAAAGTAGACGACAACAATTGATTAAGCTAACACCAAGGATAAAAAGTGAGTATTAATGAATATTCAGAAGTAAAAATGTCGGAGTTTTAAAATTGAGGAACCAAAAAGAAATTAAACTTGAACCCTCAAGAGTAAGAATCTAATGCTTTGAAACATAATGATGAAATGGAAATAAACTCAAAACCTTAGAAGTTAAAAGTGTAAGGTTCCATTTGGATTTACTTAAGAAAAAGTGTTTTTAAAATACTTATTTTTATTTAAACACTTTTGATAAAAACTGATTAAAATATATTTGGAAAACTATTTTGAGTGGTTGTCAAACACCCCAATTTCTTCCAAAATGGCTTATTATTTAAATCAAATGTTTGAAAATGTAATCCAAACATACTCTAAGTAATATGATATGGAACATAACAAGATCCTTTTTGGTCTTTTGTTGAATATTTATGATATGGAACATAACGAGATCCATTTTGGTCTTTTGTTGAATGTTTACAGATTCAAGCTACCTAACAAATGGGTACTTGGAAAATACAATCAATTGAACTTCGTGTTTGGAAAGCAAACGATTGAAATATCTTCCTAGTTTTGTTAGAACAACAGATTCAAATGATATCATGCTAAAACTTATCAGTCAAGAAATGAACATTATCTCAGGAAGCTATTGCAAATATACTAAACACCTACGATCCACTTGAATGAGATGTTTTGGAGTCTCTTTATTCCATCCTTCCTCCTCTTTACAACATTGGTCCACTTCACTTGCTTGCCAACCAAATAGAGGATGAAAATCTTAGAGCAATAGGCTCAAATCTTTGGGCAGAGGAATCAGAATGCATTGAGTGGCTTAACTCAAAGGAACCCCACTCGGCGGTTCATATAAATTTTGGTAGCAACACAGTGATGACAGCAGAGCAACTGATTGAGTTTTCTTGGGGCCTAACATACAGTGGGAAGCCATTCTTCTGGATTACAAGGCCTGATATAGTTGTGGGAGATTCAGCCATTTTGCCACATGAATTTGTAACACAAACCAGAGATAGAAACTTGATAGCAGGTTGTTGTTGTCAAGAACAAGTGTTGAACCATCCTTCTATAGGAGGTTTTCTAACACATAATGGATGGAATTCGACTATGGAGAGTATACGTGTTGGAGTGGCGATGATCTTGTGGCCTCTCTTCACCGACCAACAGACATTGTCGTTTTGCACGGACTGCGGCATTGCAATGGAAATTTGTTAGTACCTGATGGAGGATAATAACATATCAATCTAAATTAATCAACCAAATTCAGCAATATAAATTATCCAACAATCTCATATCAAATTCGAATTCCAAATTATGCGGAATAAACAATTTGTAACTTGATAGTTTAAAAGAATAGATAAACCAACGTAAGCTTTCAAGTAACAATAGCGATAAGAAATCAAGTTTAAGAGAAAGAGATATACCCGGTTTATACTGGTTCACCCAGTATGGACTACGTCCAGTTCAGCTATCGATATAAATTCCACTAAAATAGTTTGAAAGAATAATACAAGAGTTTACAATACTCAAGAATGATTTCTCAAAAAAAAATTTCGCAAGAAAAATTGCTCACCAATCAGTCTAACAAACTCTTTAATGAAAGAAAAAAAGCTCACAATGAACTATCAAAGAAAAATCACTCCACAGCAATTTTTCTTCAACAGCTTGAATACCAGACCCACCGCAAAAGAAGCTCACGGCACTCCCTGTTTTTTCTTATTCTAATTATGCCTATTTAAAGAAGATCTCCACTGCCCATTTTCCTTCTTTAATAATAAAACACCTCCCCATTAACCAATAAGAAGTTTACTTCTTGATTAAGTAAAAATCAAATGGGTCTATGGCTTGGGCTTCAAAATTTTCTTAACAATCTCACACTTGGAGACCAAATAAGCAGCATGTCTCCCTTACAATGGTAGCGACTCCTCTCTCTACTCATGGAGAAGTCCAACTAAATTTGCGCACAACTTCAATTTATCAACAAGAACAACTTTAGTAAATATATCTGTTGGATTTTGGCTTCTTGAATTCTTTTCAAGCACCAGCGCTCCGTCTTCCGAAACTAATCGAATAAAATAGTACTTCAACTGTATGTATTTCGCTCTCGAATGAAACACCGGATTCTTTGCTAAATGTAGAGCACACTAATTGTCACAATACAAGGTCCCCTTTCCTATTTTCAAGCCATGCTCTTCTAAAAATGATTGAAGCCATGTCATTTCCTTACTTGCCTCAATGATTGCAACATACTCAGCTTCTGTAATAGATAAAGCTACTATCTTTTGTAGCCTAGAAACTCAACTAATAGTAGTATTACCCAAAGTAAAAATATACCCGATAGTACTTTTTCTATCATCTGTGTTATTTGTCATACTTGCATCAACAACCCTGCAATTTAAAGTCTAACTTCTTAAAGTGCAGAGCATAATAAGTTGTCCCTGTCAGATATCTAAAAATCCACTTTACAGCCTCCCAGTGTTGCTTCCCTGGATTACTCATGTATCTACTAACAACTCCCACTACATGTGCAATGTCTGGTTTTTTGTAAACCATGACATAAATTAAACTACCTATAACTAAAGAATATGGCACTATAGCCATGTGATTTCTTTCCTGCTCAGTAATGGGTGAGTGCTCGTTTAGATAATTTAAAATGACAAGCTAAAGGAGCACTCACAGGTTTTGCATTTTTCATGTGAAATTGATTCAACAATTTTTTCACATATTCTTCTTGTGACATTGTTAATGTACCATCCTTTCTCTAAATCTTCATCCCCAAGATTTGTTTGGTAGCTCTAAAATCTTTCATATCAAATTCTTTAGATAATTCAACTTTTATCATCAAAATTTCATGTTTGTTTGCACCTGCTATCAACATGTCATCAACATATAGCAATAAAATAATGTAAGAGTTACCCCGAGATCTTATATAGCAACAATGATCTGTCTGACATCTCTAAAATCCATTGTTCCTCATAAAGCTATCAAACTTCTTATACCACTATCTGGGAGCTTGTTTGAGACAATATAGGCTTCTATGAAGTTTGCAGACATTTTTTTCTACCCCTATACTATCAATCTGTGTGGCGGTACCATGTAAATTTCTTCCTCCAATTCACCATGAAGAAATGTTGTCTTTAAATTAATTTCTTTGTCCAATTCACCATGAAGAAGTGTTGTCTTTAAATTCATCTGTTCCAAGAACAGATTTTCTTCTGCCAATATTGATAATATAGTTCTAATAGTAGTTAGTTTAACTACAAGAGAAAATATCTCATTAAAGTCAGTACTTTCTTTCTATTGAAAGCCTTTGACTACAAGCCTTGTTTTGTATCTTTTATCGCCATCGGGTTCTTACTTGATTTGTAAACCCATTTATTATGCAAAACTTTCTTATCTCTTGGTAACTCAGTCAATTGCCATGTCTGATTCATCATAAGAGAAGTTATTGAAGGAAATCGGAAGCGAGATTTCCATGAGCAGCGGAACAAGACTATTTCAAATTACAATCATGAATGAACATATATTTACAGTCGACTTAAAAACAAATGGTTATGTAAATAATACAGAAATTACAGCATGAATAACAAATGTACAGAGGTAAAAACTGTACGAACAAATGAGGATGTGTCTCCACGCTCCGTTGCGTGACTCTGATCGAACAACAGCAACCACAAGCGCTCGATCTACATGACTGCAACACCGCAGTGAACACAACACGAACACTTCGCGCTCTCCCTTAATGATCTCCTCAGTCACGAACTCCTCCACAACACGAACGACCTCCACAGCACCACGAACGTCCTCCAGAAAACCTCGACAATGTCGAGTTGAGTTTGACACCACTAACAAGGTGACCTTGGTATTCTCAGTATGAGAATCCAGAGGGTGGGCTCTGTTTGAACTTGGTATGAGGCAGACGAATGGAGGAAACAATGATCGTGTACACGACTGGGCAAGTGGGAGATGGCTGAGACCTATCATATAGGTCGATGCCCAATCGTTTAGATAAAGCTATGGATTGTCTAGCAAAAGCTATGCGATCGTTTAGCTCTATCGTTTAGCTCGATTTTTCGACTACAGACACTACACAATCATTTACCTTGGGCCACGATCGTCTAGCAAAGCTATGCGATCGTTTAGTAAACACTGCACGATTGTTTAGCTCGCCCAACCATCATTTAGTAAATCTGTATTTACTTGACGACTTACGTGAGTTTCTTTTCATGGAGAGAAAACTCAAAATCCTTTTCAAATGTTTTTCAAAAACTTCTTTTCAAAATAGGAAACCACTTTCCTTTTAAACTCACAATTACCATGATCCAATAACCACCCACTACTTTGGTTATTTAAAAGAAAAAGAATTAATTATCCAATAATTAATATTATTATAAACATAAATGATAACCAACTTATCATACTATATTTATAACCTATAGTTTTAATATTTCATCTCATGAAACATATAAACCATAGTTTTTTTTTTCTATTCCATGGTACTTAATGTAAATCTCATTTACATCAATCCTCCACTAGATGTATCTTATACATCATACCAATTATATCATATATAATCAAAATACCTCTTGTCAATTTGAACATTTCAAATCAACACCAAGAACTAATCCTTAACAGAATCCAAGCTACCAAGGGAACCTCATGAACCTGTAGCTCCCAAGCTCCAACGGTACACAAATAACTGACTAAACTCTTTAGTCATGGGATCCACCATCTGTTAACTGCCAGGCACTCCACTAAAGACCAACAGCTGAACTCTCCTTACTATAGATATATTATGTGTCCATCTTAACTAATCAACAGTGCGACAACCCTTCACAGATCACTCGTAATTACAGCTGGGCCAATAACTGTTATGCCCCTGTAGTTACATCTGTCTCCTTAAGTACCACTGATCCCTCTAATGAACATAAATCATAGTCCTACTATGACTGAGTCTTCTCTTCCAAAGAGAAGCTGTGGCCACTATGTTCAAGCCCCAGAATCAGCCCTTAAGGGAGTAATCTCTCTACTTATCCCTGCTTCGGGAAAGGAGTGAATTTCATATTGTGGATTAAGTTCCTAGCTCCCAGATCAGACAAGTCCCCAAAAAGGTAGGCATGTTGAGTTGGCAATCTGGCCACTCTTACCCATACTAATCAAAGGACCGCCCTCAAAGGTAGGAGCTCCCAAAACACTCAAGATTGAGGTCGTGTCACCTATGGTCGTTTAGGTGAGATGCAAGTCTCTAGTATCAACGACGTTATAGACAGTCTAGTCATCTCGTGGTCCAGGTCTTATACAAACTCTTTGTATAGGACACCTCCGCTCCACGTCTCCACATGAATGGTCAGGATCTACCATCTGTAGTAGTTTACAACACTTGCAAACCTCTACAAAGCGGGCCGTATCCGTAGTGACACCAGGATCAGGTATCCCACCTTAATCCTTATACTACAGACCGATTTAGGTTATCACTTAAGGCATGATCCACTTGTATATCATATATACATGCTTAAGTTCACATAAGATAACCAAGGAGCTTTGTTTATTGGATATGAGTAAATACCAGAATTAAATAACACTTATTTTATTCATTGAACAATGTATATCTTTACAAAACAACGAGACTTCAAGAGAATTAGGACACCAATCTCAACAATCTCCCATTTGTTCTAATGATTCTGGAGACTAATGTACAATACAATATAAAAAATGTACAATATATAATAAACTAGGGCATACCTCAGTATCATCTCCCACTTGCCATAGAAAAGATGCCACATGTCCCGTAGACCCGGACTATCTAGGTGACTCTCGAACACTTTAGCCGAGAGGGCCTTTGTAAAGGGATCAACAACGTTGTGTTCCATAAGGATCAGATCCTTAGCTCTATAATCAAGTATGTAGTCCCTCTTTCTTCGAAGATACTTGAGGAACGTCTTGACCCATTCATCTGTGCCAACATCCTCTATTACTTTCTTAAAAGAAAACGGATCCTCGACCCTATCATTCGTAATGACATTATGGGCTTCAGTCAAACCCATGTAGCGATCTGGTGGGTTCATAACCCTCCCACTATGTCGAGGAAGTCTCAACTCTTGAGCTGGTTGACTAGACGTCCCGACCTCAACAACTCTTATTGATCTATCGACCTTTTCAACAACTCTTGTTGAACCCTCAGCAGTCCCAATCTCACTTGAAATCTCATGTACAACGAGCTTACTTCGTGGCTTATGATCCCCCATGTGATCTTCTTCCAAGAAGATGGCATTAGTGGAAACAAACACTTTGTTCTCACTCGGATCACAGAAGTATCCTCCTCTCGTTTCCTTGGAGTAGCCCACAAAGAGGCAAACCTTCGAACGTGGTTCCAACTTCTTTGGGTTAAGTGCTAGCACATGTGTCAGATAGCCCCAAATCCTAAAGTGGCATAAACTACCTTTACGGCATCTCCATAACTCACAAGGTGTTTCAGAAACATTTTTCGAGGGAATGTTGTTCAGGATATAACATGCAGTCTGCACTGCATAACCCTAAAACGAGTCTGGAAGAGGAGCATAACTCATCATAGACTGAACCATGTCTAACAAGGTCCTGTTTCTCCTTTCAGATACATCATTCTGCTGAGGTGTACCCAGGGCCAAGAGTTAGGACACAATCCCATGTTCTATCACATAGTTATGGAATTGGAGCTCCATATACTCTCCACCACGATCAAATCGTAGGTATTTTATCTTCTTACCTAATAAGTTTTCATCTTCAGCCTTATACTCCTTGAACTTGTCGAGGGTTTCAGACTTAAGTTGCATTAGGAAGAAATACCCAAACCTTGAATAATCATCTATGAAAGAGATGAAATATTCATACCCACCTCGAGCTCTAACATTCATCGGACCACAGAGGTCTGAATGTACAAGCTCCAATGCTTTCTTGGCTCTGTAACCTTTTACAGTAAAAGGGCATTTGGTCATTTTGCCTTCGAGGCATGATTCACATACCGGCAAGGAGTTTTCTTCTAAACTCTTTAGAAGTCCACTTTTCACCAACTTCTCAATCCTATTGAGGTTAATATGACCTAACCTTAGATGCCAAAGATAGGCATTTTCTTTTGGAGAAATATTTGGTCTTTTAGCGATTGTTGTCGTACTGAAAATTTCAGTGTTAAACAAGGCTTTTATGACTAACGGCCTTAGTACATAGAAGTTATTTTCCATTGAATCATAACCAATCTCCATTCCATTCTTGAAAATAAACACTTTATTCTCAGAAAAGAAGACGGTATAGCCTTGTTCAATGAAACAAGAAACCGAGATTAAGTTCCTCTTAATATGAGGAACTACAAAAACATTATCCAGTAAAAGATAACATTTCTTGTCAACAAATAACTGCAACTTGCCTATAGCAACAACTAAAACAACCTCACCAGTACTGACTTGAAGAGTCATCTCTTCCTGTGGCAATGTTTGCCAGGAACTGAATCTTTGGTAAGAGAAGCTGACATGATTGGTAGCACCTGAATCAAGGATCCAGGCAGAATCCTTATTCTCTACCAGACACGTCTCCAAGACCAATAAATCACATTTACTGTCTTGTCTCCTCTTTTGGAGAGTAGTGGGATGGAGGTCGTTTGCCACGAAATTTGTTTTACATGTTTCTTTCCACTGTAATAAATCGGTCATTTTTAAAAGCTTTAAATGAAAATATTAACGAGTTGTTGAAAAGAAAAATAAATTAACCTACGTTAGGTTTTAAGCAAATACACGTTGTAAAACAAAACAACATCCAATAAGGTTTTAGCAAAGCTAACATGAACCCCGTGTGACATCTAGTTTCGCAATGACACTTCAAAGGTTTAGGACAAAAGCCGCCGAAGGGAGGTCAGTTATCCCTCATTTGAATTGAGAAGATCTCAACCAGTCATTAATACCAGAACAACTCTTGCTCATATAACAACTAGCCATCATTGATTTGGCCAAGAGATCATTAACTTACTTAACAATCTCTCGTAAGTGTGACCCGCCATTTTAAGCCTGAGAGGTTCGTCCCAAAAGGCCAATCCGAAGGGAAAACATCCGATTGCGGCAAAACCTAAAGTGACCCTATCCATTTCTGGAGTTCACCTTGATATTGACGAACTGCACAAAACCCATTCGAAGGGGGCCACTTCGAAAGCGACGCGAAGGCATACAGAATGATCTCATGGTGTGAACCAATGACAGAGACCATAGGACGTGTTGACACACACCCTTCACCCACTTACTATAAATACTCTCTCCGTCCACCTTGATATTGACTCATGTAAACACCATCTGAAGGGGGATGCATCCTGGGCATCTCGAGGCCAAGCATGAATCTCATGGTATAAACATACATGGAGAAATGTGAGTGGAATCATAAACATATCTGATATGCCTCCTCCTCCCATTGAGTATTGATAACAGGCAGAAATGCACATTATTTAGTGCAAGTTATAAAACAATGCAGGTTTGCGTTGATAAAAATATACAAGATTGCATCCAAAAAGCATTAAATTCACAATATGTTGGTCGCATGCGTCCATCGCATTAAAAAAGTTATGTATTTTTTTGCAGAATATGCGTTGACAAAAGGCGAAAAATGCGATCCAAAGAAATCAACGGTCAGGCGCATCAAAAGATTGCGTTAGTGCAAGGCTATGCGGTCACTTGTACCGCAAAGCTATGCGATCATTTGTGCTCGTAAATATCTGCTCAAGAAGGTTGCCGCATAAAGCCGGCGCAACTTGGTAGGCACATCTAGGTGAAAAGCGCAATCAATCACGATGGGACAGAAAGTTGATGACAGTCGATTCTAAATTAAGTTAACAAGCCATTAATGAACTATTGTAGCAAGTACATCAACTTTCCAGTGACAAATATTCGGTGCATTAAACAGAGAATTAATTTCATCCCATTAGTGCAATCATAAGAGAGAAAAGCCTTTCACCCCGAAGCTCTATAAATACCAGAGGGCACCTTCAGTAAATGAGTTTGACAGTTATATAATTTTCCCTTAGATAGAAGTAACCTTGTTCATAGTTTTTCCTTTACTTAGAAGGCAGAGCGAGAGAAGGGAAGAGATGCCGAAAGATCGCTCTGGTCAGCTTGAGAGAGAACCAAAGTTTAAATTCCACTGAGTTTCCTGGTAAGTCCAGGGTCGAACTCAGGGACTAGGGAAAACGGTATGCAGTGATAATTTTCAAGAAGACTTTGCGATAACCAATAAATCAAATAGTTGTTTGGGTTGTTGTTTGGGTATAAAATAAATGTATGCGGCAGATTTGAGAAAAGATTGATTATGCGGTAGATACACTGAGTATGTGGAGGAACGGGTTGAGAAGGTCTTTAAGTAGCATTTCCCGGGAATGCGTCAAACTATGCGATCATGCATCACTTATGCAACTGCAAATCATTTTCCAATGCAAATGCGGTGCTTCTAGTTTTAGAACACATGTGTTGAATGCAATAATGTCCATAGATCTTATTCCTAAGTCTCTACTTTTTTCCTATGCGATGATGCAAGATGCACGCAAATACAAGGTGACCACACACAATCATATCCTATCTCTAGGATGCATGCGATGCGTTGGTAGCAAACAGTGCTTATTCCTAAGGTTCTATCTCTTGATTATGCGTTCTAATCTGACTCTCCCAAGCCTAGATTCTAACCTGACTTTTCCAAACCTCGATTCTATCCTTAGACTACCCTCCCGAGTATCACTAATGGACGAATGATGCATACATAATACAAGATAATTGCATAGAATGAAGATCCCCAGTTATACTAGCTATGTGCTTCTCAACCCATTCGACAGACTTAGCTACTCATGCGTAATAAACAAAGAGTGAACTGATATAAAGAAGTAAATTCCATTTCTATAGATAAGTTTAAGTACAAAATGACAATGGAAGATAAGGATAGAGAGCCTGGTAGAAATCCCTTGCTTCCCAAGGCTTTTACACTGTCAACTCTAATCTGTTAAAAAGATATTCCTGCTTCTGTAGAAGCTGGCCCTCTCTGTGATCTCGACGCTTCCGGGACTCTTCCAAGTTCACCGGAACGATCTCTCGGCACAATCTCGCTTCTCTCGCTTTCACCTTAAATAAAAGAAAAAACTAAGAACAAGGCTATTCTATCTAAGGGAAAATTCTCTAACTATCCGAACTAGAAGAACGAACCCTTTTTTTGAAGGTTGCCTTCGGTATTTCTAGAGCTTCGGGGTGAAAGGCTTCTTCTCTCTTATGATTGCACTTATAGGATGGCATTAATTCTCTGTCTGATGCGCCGAATATTTGTCACCGAAAAGTTGAGTGTTTTTGCTACAGTAGTTCGTTAGCGGCTTGTCAACTTAATTCGGAATTGATCGTCATCAGCTTTCTGTCCCATTGTGATTTATTATGCTTTTCACCCATATGTGCCTACCAAGTTGCGCCGACTCTATGCGGCAATCCTTCTTGAGCAGATATTTGCGAGCACAAATCACCGCAAAGCCTTGCAGTAACTCTGCGCTCGACCGTTGATTTCTTGTGATTGCATTTTCTGTCTTGTATCAATGCATATTCTGCACAAAAATACAAAAGTCAACTTAATGCGATGAACGCATGCGACCACGATGTTATGAACTTAATGCTTTTTGGACGCAATCATATATATTTTATCAATGCAAACCTGCATTGTTTAATAACTTAGTATTGTAATAACGTGCATTTCTGCCCGTTATCACACCCCCAAATTTAAACAATGCTTTTCCTCAAGCCTAAGCTAAAGATTTCCTTTAGAAAGTTGACCGCAATCTATTTTCCTAGATTTCTCAAGGATACTTTAGTCACATCCTATACATCAAAATTTCCTTAATTCTCAATCAAGTCTCTTCTTAAAATATTTCTAAAATCTAGGGACCGCAAGTTTAACCTTCAAAAAGACTTTACTAGATTGCAGGACATCACATGATTTATTTCAAAAAAAACTTTTTTTCACTGGGGTGTTAAATGATTTGTTTATCCTTGCATATTTTTGACATTATTATTTTTCTCTGTCCTTACGCTGATCCAAGTGCCTCGCCTTCGTTTTGGCTTGCCCCCATATGTGTCTTGCAAACATCCAACTATGATCAAGGCACTCTTTCTCAAATTAAACTCATACCCACTCGGCAGCGGAGTTGCGGCCATTTATTTATGCATTGATCACGATTCTTACCTTCGTTTTGGCTTGCCCTCATGTGTGTCATGTGGACATCCAACTATGAGTAGGATCCGATCGCAATGTTATGATGATTTTTTTTAAGAGCTAAAAATCGCAAGGTCAAAAATAAATACCTCACCCTTAAATTTAAAATGCGGCAATGTCCTCATTGCCAAAAGATTGAGAGAAGTCATGTGATGTTCTTAAGAAGTTTGGTAAAGGGTCAGTTTGAAAGAAAGCTAGCAGACCACTAACTTCTAGAAATATTTCATGAAGTGACTGTTCTAAAATTAAGTTGACACTAGTGTACATGAAAAAAATAGAAGCATGTGTTTCATCATTGAAATCATAATTGGCAAAGAGAAAGCATGCGGTGACTTACTAAATTTATCAATGTTAAATGATTGCGGTAACCAAAGAGGATGCGGTGATAAAATTTCAAAATTAAATTGCAATGTGATAGTGTAGAATTTGGAATAAAGTGAAGGAAAAATACAACCCCCAAATTTTCGCTATCGCCCGCATTGTTTGTTGACGCATCCTGCTTTATGGCGATCTACCGTTTTTAGATTACGGTGACAGAATAAAGTAGTTGCGTCTTCGTGTAGTGCCTCCGCAATCGTTCACCTCGATCGTTGTAAGAAAAAATTGAGAGGGTCAAATAATATTAAAAAATAGAGTTAACAAAATCTTTCACTTCAATCGTTCAACACGATCGCATTTTTTTTAAGCAATAAATATGCAATAACAGATAACAACAAAGTGATGAAAGTTCATTAAGTATTGATGTAGAGAAAGGATATTCAAAAGGATTGCGTCCCTGATGAGGTTGAGTTGCATAGTAACCCAGGGACTGCTTATTTTATGCTTCAAGCTAGACTTTTTTACGTCCACGGTGGCTTTTTCTTCTTTTCTCGATCTTCCGGAATCTTGACTGCCTTAATCCGGAGCTTTTCCCTATTAATGTTCATTATGATTTCCCCCTTGTGCAATCAATTTGAGCGCGACTGGTCAAGAGGAATGGTCGTCCCAATATGATGGGCACATCTTCGTCCGCTCTATAATCCAAAATGATGAAGTCTACTGACAAGATGAATTTATCAATTGAGATTGCGGCATCTTTCAACTCTTCTTTAGGATGTATTCGGGATCTGTTCGCAAGTAGGAGAGTCTCCCTTGTGGCCATGAGTCTGCCCATATTCAATCGTTTGAAGATTGATAGTGGCATTACGTTTATAGTCGCCCCAAGATTGCATAGTGCTTGGCCGTTGTAGACCCTCCAATTGACATGGTATCGTGAAGATTCCTGGGTCGCACATTTTTGGTGGGATCATGGCATTTTGCATTACTGCCACTCTCATGATCTTTTCTTCATCATTCTGTTTCTTTTTCAATCTTTGCAGGAATGGTGGTAGCTGAACTTCTTCTATTTCGTGTTCTAAAGGCTCAAGGGTGGACGTAACTTCAGGGTTCATCTTCTCGGGCTTTTCCGAATTATAAGTCAACGGGCCCTCAGTTGTTACCGCATTCAAGTTGGTCGTGATGGGTTCCTTTCCTACTTCCGCAGTCATTTCTTCATTGAGCAAGGAGACTGCTAAGCATTGTTCCTTCCTTATACCCCTAGCGTTGCGAGGAAGCTCAGTTGAGCTCAACAAAGCTTCTTGCGGTCTATTTTTGAGCTCGCCCGCAATTTTTCCCAACTAATTTCGATATTTCGGATGGATGATGCTTGATTTTGAAGCACTGATTCGTTCTTCTCAATGTATTACTTCAACAAGCTTTCTAAGTACGAGGATTGCGCTGTTTGCGAGCTGCTGGCTTGGCTATGCGTTGGATCGTTGGTTTGTGAGAAAAATTCGAGTGGCCCTTCTTTCTACAGCACTGGTTGAAAGCTTTATTGTTGATTTTTCCACGTGAAATTTGGCTGGTTTCTCCACCCAGGGTTGTATGTATCGGAATAGGGATTGTTCTTTATGAAGCATACTAACTGCGGATTTCCTGGGCATTCTTCCATCGGATGAGCATCTTCACAGATGACACAACTTGTGGTCGTCTAAGCAATTGCGTTGACCTGCCCTTTTTTCGCTCCTGTGTTATTAATTTCGATGCCTTGTATCAAACTCATCATCGTAGTCATTTGGTTTTGCAGGGATGCGATGGCCCTGTCGTTCACATCTCTATCTTTAATTCTTAATCTTTGATCGCTTTCTCTCTAGTCCTTGTGATTTTTTGAAATGTGATCAAGGATATTTTTGGCATCCTCATAAGTTTTTTTCAGCAGACCTCCAGCTGCTGCCACATTGGTAGCAGTCTGCGAAGCAGGGTTCAGTCTTTCGTAAAAAAATCTCCATTTGCAAGTAGTCTAGTAATCCGTTGTGTGGACAGTCCCTTACCAGCCTCTTAAACCTTGCCCAGGCATCACTAAGTGATTCGTCCATGTCTTGTTCAAAATTGGTTATTAATTTTCTTCTCCTAGCATTCTCAGTGGGTGGGAAATCTTCATAAATTTCTCTATGACCTGTTCCCAGGAAGTGATCTCTCCCGGCTCGAGAGAATACGCCCATTTTCGTGCCTGATCACACAGAGAAAATGGAAACAAAGTTAGTCGAACTTCTTTGGTAGAGATGTTCGAGAACACAAAGGTGTTGCAAATTTCTATGAAGCTTCGGAAGTGAGCGTGCGGGTCCTCGCCACGCCTTCCTCCGAACTGTCCTGCAGTATGGATCATCTGCAGCATTACCGGTTTCATTTCGAATTAGGATCCATCAAGGGCAGGCCTCATGATTCCTGGAGAGAAATTGTAAAGATTTGGCGATGCATAGTCTCGAATGGGCCTATTGTGATCGTTTTCCAGTAGGATTAGATTCGCCATGACATTGTTTTCGTTTGGTGCTCCGTTTTCAGGTTGCTTCGCCATATCATCTTTATCTGGATGTTGTTGTTGACGGTTGTCTCTTAATCTTCGTCGGAACGTCCTCCCAATCTCTTGGTTGTAATTTTTCAGGGATTGAGAGCTGTAAAGAAATCAGAAAAATTACCATTAGCACACTGAATTGCCGAAGACCCCGACAACGGCGGCAAAAACTTGATGCGTTATTTTATTCGGTGAAATAATGGAATGAGTTGCGATGATGGGAATGCGTTGAGTAACAAGTTTTCTCAGCATAATCCAAGTATAAATTCCATTGAGTTTCCTGGTAAGTCCAAGGTCGAACTCAGGGACTAGGGAAAACGGTATTTGGTGATAATTTTCAAGAAGACTTTACGATAACCAATAAATCAAAAAGTTGTTTGGGTTGTTATTTGCGGTATAAAATAAATGTATGTGGCAGATTTGAGAAAAGATCAATTATGCGGTAGGTACACTGAGTATGCGGAGGAACCGGTTGAGAAGGTCTTTAGCTAGCATTTCCTAGGAATGCGTCAAACTATGCAATCATGCTACACTCATGCGACAGCAAATCATTTTCCAATGCAAATGTAGTGCTCCTAGTTTTAGGACGCATGTGTTGAATGCAATAATGTCCATAGAGCTTATTCCTAAGTCTCTACTTTTTTCCTATGCGATGATGCAAGATGCACATAAAGACAAGGTGACCACACACAATTATATCCTATCTCTAGGATGCATGCGATGCATTAGTAGCAAACAGTGCTTATTCCTAAGCTCCTATCTCTTGATTATGCATTCTAATCTGACTCTCTCAAGCCTAGATTCTAACCTGAATTTTCCAAGCCTAGATTCTTTCCTTAGACTACCCTTCTGAGTATCTCTAATGGACGAATGATGCATACATAATACAAGATAATCACATAAAATGAAGATCCCCAGTTATGCTAGCTAAGTGCTTCTCAACCCATTCGAAAGATTTAGCTACTCATTCGTAATAAACAGAGAGTGCACAGATATAAAGAAGTAAATTCCATTTCTATAGATAAGTTTAAGTACAAAATGACAATAGAAGATAAGGATAGAGAGCCTGGTAGAAATCCCTTGCTTCCCAAGGCTTTTACACAATCAACTCTAATCTGTTAAAAAGATATTCCTGCTTCTGCAGGAGCTGGCCCTCTCTGTGATCTCGACGCTTCCAGGACTCTTCCAAGTTCACCGGAATGATCTCTCGGCAAAATCTCGCTTCTCTCGCTTCCGCCTTAAATAAAAGTAAAAACTAAGAACAGGGCTATTCTATCTAAGGGAAAACTCTCTAACTATCCGAACTAGACGAACGAACCCCTTCTCTGAAGGTTGCCTTCGGTATTTATAGAGCTTTGGGGTGAAAGAATTCTTCTCTCTTATGATTGCACTTATGGGATGACATTAATTCTCTGTCTGATGTGCCGAATATTTGTCATCGAAAAGTTGAGTGTACTTGCTACAGTAGTTCGTTAGCGTCTTGTCAACTTAATTCGGAATTGACCATAAGCTTTTTGTCCCGTCGTAATTTATTATGCTTTCCACCCCCACTAAGTTGCACCGGCTCTATGCGGCAATCCTTCTTGAGCATATATTTGCGAATACAAATCACTGCAAAGCGTTACGGTAACACTGCGCTCGATCGTTGATTTCTTGTGATCGCATTTTTCGCCTTGCGTCAACGCATATTCTGCACAAAAATACAAAAGTTAACTGTTTTCATGCGATGAATGCATGCGACCGCAATGTTATGAACTTAATGCTTTTTTGACGCAATCTTATATATTTTATCAACGCAAACCTGCATTGTTTAATAACTTAGTACTGTAATAACGTGCATTTCTGCTCGTTATCACTTGCAAATTGAGATTTTTTTTATCACAGATTAAACCCTGCTTCACAGACCGCTGCCATTGCGGCAGTCGCTGGAGGTCTGCTAAACAAAACGTATGATGAGGCCAAGAACATCCTTGATCGCATCTCTAAAAATCACGAGGACTGGAGAGAGGGTGAACAAAGATTGAGAATAAAGGATAGTGACGCAAACAATGGTGCTATCGCATCACTTTAGAGTCAGATGATTGTGATGATGAACTTGATATAGGGAATCGCAATCAAAAGCCTAATAACACATAGTGGGCAAGTGAACGCAATCAACTAGACTGCCGCAAGGTGTGCTACTTGCGGTGAAGGACACGCAATGGAGGAATGTCAGCAGAACTCACAGTCAATTTATTTTGTGAAGAATAACCCGTTTTCTAACACGTACAACCTTGGGTGGATAAACCACCTCAATTGTGCGTGGAAAAATCAGCAGCAAAGATTTCAATCAATGGCACAAAAAGATGGGCCACCCGGATTTTTCTCGCGAAACAATGGTCAGACGAGTAATCAAGCCAGCAATTCGCAGCCGCCACAATCTTTCTCTTTTGAGAGTTTGTTGAAGCAATATATTGAGAAGAACAAAACTGTGCTTCAAAACCAGGCAACGTCTATCCACAACCTAGAACTATAGATGAGCCAGATTGCGAGCGAACTCAAGAATAGACTACAAGGGGCCCTGCCAAGTTCAATGGAACTCCCACGTAACCCGGGGGTACGGGTAAAGAGCAATGTTAAGTCGTGACATTGCGGAATGGCAAGACTGTGGTAGGGGAGATGAAGGAGCTTAGCCAAATTGCTCCAATTGCGTTGGAACCAGAGATTGCGGTGACTCGAGAAGAAGGAGAAAAAGAAGCGATAGAGCCAGAGATTGCGACCACCTCAGAGCCGAAAGAACATGGGACCGTGAGAGTACAGTTCCCACCTTTCCCACAGAGACTTAGAAAGAAGAAAAATGATGAGGTATAGTACCAACGCTTCATGAATATGTTAAAACAATTGCATATTAATATTCCGTTCACTGAAGCAATTGAGGAGATGCCCACTAATGACATGCAGAAATGCATGTGATCTTAGGCCTTTTACTTAGAATTATGAAGGTTGTTAAGCAGAATATGCAGCAATTATGCTAGGAATTCATGAGAAAAGGAGCATGCGTCGTTCAGCATGATGAATCTTGGCTAACCCATTATTCTGCGATATTATGCTTTCAATGTTCTATTTTTGTAGCTAACGCAGGAAGTGGATGCAAACACAGAACCAAACCATCGCATAAACGATCGCATGCGGAGAAACTCTCCATCGCAAAGGCGAACGTATTCGATCAATGCATGGATGTTACGGTAATCAGTCACATGCGTCCATCGCATGGGAGTTGCGCTCGTCAAGCGATTGCGGTCATCATGTAGAGTTACGGTATTAAGCGAATGCTGTCACTAAATGATTGTGGCTATTCGATAACGCATACTAATGGGATCAATGCAAGGTTGGTGGAATGAACGCATCAACGTATCTACCTTGGGAAAATAAAAAGTTGATGTTGATATTTCACCTACCACGCCGTTAGCAGCAAAGATTCAGAAAGGACTAAACATTCCGAATGTCAGAATCAAAGCAGTCCATTAATGTTGTCGGCAATCCAGGCTCTATATAAAGAAGTCTATGAGCAAAAATTCAAGTTATACAAGGTTTTCACCTGAGGTTCGCCTAGGGCAGATCCTTGTGATCCAGACAAAATGCATGAGAAGACGCTTGAGAGTTCTTCACCTCCTTCATCCATTCTGAGTGACGATCGGAGCCTTCGGCCGGAGCTAGATCTCAGGAGAGTCAGCTCTACCGCCCATTCATGGCACCACCGGCAGCCTTGACGCACATCTGTTGGAAGCAAGTCTTTGCTTCCAGCTGGTCATTTCATTTTCCTTTCTTTTCTTATATTTTATTGTATGACATTTTTTTATTAAGGAATTAATACAATTTGTTTTCAATGCATTTTTGTGTTCCTTCGATTCCATCTCCATCATCTTCACTTAGCTTCCTTACTTTCATTGCATCACTAGTGAGATTGCTTGAGTATCACATAATTAGTCATGTGGATTAAGGATATGAAGCATGTAGTAAACCACCGAGAAGTGTGCGTTGTGCGAGTATGTGAGAAAACCTTATTGGCTTAGTGTGAAGCTGCGGCGACGCCTATCTATAGGCTAACACATTACTTGTCTATGAGTAAAGTCAGCAACAACCAACTGCCTGGGAGGGTAAGTGGTTGGTCGCATTAAGCAATGTAAGTCATTGTTCACTAGGGATAGGAACAATCTTAGGTTAGCAAAGTTCATGCGGTTACCTTGTCCTATGAGCGCTTCATTCATCGTTTAGGCATACATGGGAGAGTAGTCTAAAACCCAAATATAAGACTCGAGAGAGCAGATTGGAACGCATAGGCAAGAATGGGGAACTTAGGGATAAGCTCTGTTTGCTACCACACACCGTATGCACCCTACGGATAGGATATTGCATGCGTCCAGGAAGTAGGATAAGGTCTTATGCAGCTATCACGCTCATGTGGTGAGAGCTAGTAAGCGGGTTATGGAGGTTTAGGCAGGCATAGGCTTCCCGACAATATCGCAGATGCACCGCATACGTCCTAGAGTTAGGCTCAAGTGTGTGTAGCATGATTGCATGGCTTGCGTTGACTAAGGTTGCCCTAGCGATCACTCTTAAGGGTTGCAATGAAATCATCTCCACATTTTATCTATTTTCCCATTCATTATTTCATGTCAAGAGTTGTCGTGTCTCTGCCTCTCATGCATATTCTCATTGCGTTGTCTGTTAGTTAGGAGTAGGAGTAGGATTAACTTAGCAAACCCTCCAACATTCCTTTATTTAACCGCCACATGCACATTACCGCATTTAGTCAGCTACAAGTCCCCGTGTTCGACCTTGGATCACCTGAGAAACTTTCATTCGCGTTATACTTGGCATGAGCGCAAGAAAACTTGTGACAGGACGCATGGTCATCGCATACATTTATTAACGCGTAGTCATTCCAATGCATGACCATTGACACATGACTATCAACACATACCTTAAGAACATGCATCGCATATTGTGTCCAAGGGATCTTAGTTGTCGAGTAATTTGACATCTAATTTCCCGTCACCACCCACATATGCAAAGTTTCTAAAGGATATGGTGACAAAGAAGAGAGGCACTGGTAAGTTCGCCACGGTGGCTTTGACATAGAGCTCAAAATCTATAATCCCATCGAAGATGCGCGATCCTGGGAGTTTTACTATACCTTGCTCCACTGAAGGAATGTACATCGGGCAAGCGCTATGCGATCTTGGAGCCAGCATCAACTTGATGCCTCTGTCAATTTTCAAACAGCTGAATGTGGGGCAACTTGTGCCCACGACCGTGACTCTCCAATTAGCGAATAGATCTCTGGTGCATCCAGAGGGGAAGGTGAAGGATGTGTTGGTTACAATTGATAAATTTATATTGCCAGCAGACTTCATCATCTTGAACTACGACACAGACAAAGATGTGCCCATCATCTTAGGGCGACCATTTTTATCAACTGGTCGTGCCTAGATTGATGTGCAAAAAGGAGAGATCGCCTTAAGCGTGAATGGACAGAAGCTCAAATTTGACATTATCTGTGCCATGAAATATCCTGACGAAGGAGACCTTAATAAATTTGATGACGAACAGAGTTTGAATGAAGAAGAGAAGCCTGAAGATGAAAACAAGGATGAGGATGCGATCGCATCCATTTTTACATGCAATACGATCATAGAAAAACAAACAAGGAAGATGAGATAATTGCAACCCAAGAAGATGAGCCGACAGTGAATGAAGAAAGAAAAACAACACAATCGTCCTTAAAACAACCACCAATAATAGAGCTGAAGACCCTGCCTAACCACCTAAAGTATGCGTTTCTGGGGTAGAATGAAAAGCTACCATTAATCATTTCCTCCGCACTTAATAAAGACCAAGAGAATGCGCTGCTGAGCATTTTGAGAAAATATGTGAGAGCAATTGGCTGGACGCTCGTAGACATTCGAGGAATTAGCCCCGCATACTGTATGTATAGAATTCATCTCGAAGCGAACCATAAGGGATCGATCGAACATTAGCGCAGACTCAACCTTGCGATGAAAGAGGTCGTAAAGAAGGAGATAATCAAGTGGTTAGATGCGGGCATCATCTATTCAATAGCAGCACGTGGGTCAGCCCCGTGCAGTTGATGCGTTATTTTATTAAATGTGGAATATGGATTATATGCGTTGATGAAATTGCGTTGTGCACTCAAGTTTCCCCAGCAGAATTCAAGTGTAAATTCCTCTGAGTTTCCTAGTAAGTCTAAGGTCGAACACAGGGACTTGTGAAAATAGTTTGTGTTGATAATTTTCTTATGAAAAATTTGCTGTAACTGGTAAAATAAATAAGGTGGTTGATTTTTTGTTTCGTTAATGAAAATAATAATAAATGCGGCAGATTTCGAAAAGAGTTGGCAACGGGAAATACAATGAATATGCGGTGAAAAGGTTGAGAAGGGTTTTGGCTAACACTCCCTAGGTTGCATTCATGCCTTGCGATCATGCAACATGCATACAATAGTAAACCACCTCTCGGCGTGAATGCCACAGCTTTTAAGGCTAGAACGCATGCGATAAATATGCGATAAGTCTACAGGGTTTACACATAAACCACTATTTCTATTTATGCAATGACAACATGACATTCACACAAATATGCGACCACATAATATCATTCCTATTCCTAGGATGCATGCGATGCAAGTTGACAAACAGAGCTTATCTCTAAGTCCCTATTTCTTGTTTATACAGGCCTAATCTTGCTCTTTCAAGTCAGATTCTAACCTAGCTCTCTCGAGACATTAGGTTCTTTCTTTAGATTCTCTCTCGTGCAACTCTAAAAGGATGTTTCGCTCAGCATAAAACAAGACAATCGCAAACAATGAACTTCCTAGATCATGTTAGCTTAGTTCTTCTCAACCCATTCAACTAGTTTAGCTACTCATGTGTATAAAGAGAGTGAGCAGATGTAGAAATAGAACTTTTATTTAACAGATAAAAGATGAAGTACAGAATAACAATGCAAGTATAGTAAAGAGCCTAGAGCAATTTCTTGCCACCAGGTGTTACACTGTTCTACTCGTGCTCTAAAGATATTCTCGCTTTCGCGAGAGTCAACCCATTCTCTGCTCTTATGCCCCAAGGTTCTCTCTCGAGCCGCCTTGGATGAGGTGTGAACTTGTAAAGTGATGAAGTAATCAACTGCTTAACCCCTTCTCTGAAGAATGTACTTGGTATTTATAGGGCATCAAAGGTGAAAGGCAGCTTCTCTCTCTTTGTTATACAGATAGGACAGCTTTAATTCCTGATTGATGCACCAGATAGTTGTCACCGATAAAGCTGGATGTACTTTGTGACCATTATCGGCTGTCAACTTAATTTGGATCCGACTGCTGTCAGCTTTCCGTCCCATCGATCTTAATTGTCTTTTCGTCCGGATGCACTCACCATGTTGCGGTGATTCTTCTTGGGTGGATGTTTGCGAGCACGATCAACAAAAAGTCTTGCGGTGAAGTTGCGCTTGACCGATGTATTCCTATGATCGCATTCTTTGCATTGCGTTAATGCATTATTCTGCACAAAAATATAGAGATCAACTGCCCTAATTCGTTTGACGCATGCGACCGCAATATTGTAGAATTTATGCTTAATTGACGCAATTTGACATATTCTATCAACGCAATCCAACATTGTTTAAGAACTTAGTACTATGATAACGTGTATTTCTGCCCGTTATCACACCCCCAAATTTAAACAATGCTTGTCCTTAAGCATAAGCTAAAGATTCCTTTAGCAAGTTAACCGCAAAGTTCTTTTCCTAGATTTCTCAAGGATACGTCGTTCAGATCCTATATGCTAGAATTTTCTTAAGTCTTATTCAAATCTCTTCCTAAAATATTTCTAAGACTCGAGGATTGCAAGCTTAACTTTCAAAAGGACTTTACTGAATTTCGGAACATCGCATGATTTATTTCAAAAATAAAATTTTCCACCGGGTGTCAAATGATTTATCCTTGCACAAAAAATTTCTTCATTTCTATATTTTTTTCTGACCTTGCACTGATCTGAGTGCCCTGATTTCGTTTTGGCTTGCCCCCACAGGTGTCATGCGAGCATCCAACTACAAGCAATGCACTCTTCCTCAGACTAAACTCATACCAATTTGGCAGTGGAGTTGCGGTCATTTATTTATGCGTTGATCCTGGTAACTTACTTTCGTTTTGGCTTGCCCCCACATGTATCATGCGAACATCCAACTACGGGTAAGTGCCTTTCACAACTTAACTCTTATCAATCATGGGTTTCCCAATGCGTTGACAGTGGAGTTGTTATTCTAAAAAATCATCTTTTTTTTTTTTTTAGCAAGGTCAGAAACAGATACCGCCCACCCTCAAATTTAAAATGCGGCAATATCCTCATTGCCTAAAGATTAAAATAAGTTATGCGGTGTTCTAGAATGTGTTGTAAAGAGAGTTTGAAAGAAAGCTAGCAAACCTCTAACTTCTAGAAATGTTTTATGAGGTTACTATCTTAAGATTAAGTTGACTCTAATATATACGAAAGAAATAGAAGCATATTTTTCAACATTGAAATCCTACTTGGCAAAGAAACAAAATGCAGTAAACTACTAAATTTATCTACTTGTTACATGATTATGGTAATCAAGAAGGATGCGGCAATAAAACTTCGAAAAGCGAAATGCAATGTGATAGCGCAAAATTTGAAATAAAGATAAGGAAGAGTACACCCCCAAATTTTGCCCAGTCGCCTGCATTGTGTTGATGCATCCATACTTGCGGTGATCTTTCTTCTGTGGGTTGCGGTGATGGAATAAGATGAATGCTTCTTCGCATAACATTGTCGCAATCCAGCTCCTCGATCGTTGTAAGAAAAACAAAGAGAGGGTCAAATTATTTTAAAGAAAAGAAAAATCGTTAACACAAAATAATTTATATTTTTTTAATTTTTTTAATTTTTTTAATTTTTTTAATTTTTTTTGTAGAAATAGTACTGAAAAATGAAAATATAGCTGAAAGATAGTGAAGATTCTGAGTAGTGGAGAAAAGAGTTGAAGACTTAAAGTTTTCCAAAACTTGCGTCCCTGAAAAATTGTGATCATGTGACAACGCAAGGACCACCTACTTCCTTCTTTATTCAAAGTTTCTTAGTTCCATGGAGTCGACTTGGCGATGCCAGTCTTCTCCATGGTATACCTTTACTCGCTGCCCATTGAATTTGAATATGTTGGTACCTTCGTCATTTGATAATTCTACCGCGCCATACGGAAGTACTTGTCGAATTACGAACGGTCCGACCAACGAAACTTTAGCTTTCCCAGGAAGAGTCGCAGACGTGAATTGAAAAGCAAGACCTTCTACCCAACTTGGAGGTTTTTGCCGCATATGCGTTGATCATGCTAGCGCTTGGTGCGCTCCTTATAAATTTTCGAATTTTCATATGCATTGTTCCTCCATTCTTCTAGCTCAACCAATTGCATTTTCTGCGCTTCCCCTGCTTACTTTAAATCGAAGTTCAATTTTTTGACCGCCCACAATGCTTTATATTCCATCTCCAAGGGCAAGTGACACGCTTTGTCGAATACCAACGCATAGGGGACATGCCTATAGGTGTTTTAAATGTGGTCCGGTATGCCCATAATGCATCATCAAGCTTCATTGCCCAATCTTTTCGAGAAGTTTTGACTACCTTCTTAAGTATGGATTTAATTTCCTGATTGGACACTTCAGCTTAGCATTTGTTTGCGGATGGTATGCAGTGGCCACTTTGTGGAGGATGTTGTACTTGCGCAGCAGCTCCTTTATACTGTGGTTGACAAAGTGTGATCCTTTATCACTTATAATGGCACGGGGAGTGCCAAAACGCGTGAAAATATTTTTCTTTAGGAACTGGGAGACTACTGTCCCATCACTTGCGGCGCATGCAATTGCCTCTACCCACTTGGAGACATAGTCAATGGCTAATCAAATATAATGCTTACTATTTGAAGGAGGGAAAGGTCCCATGAAATAAATCCCCCATACATCGAATAGTTCTAGCTCCAAGATAGTGTTCATCGTCATTGCGTTCTTCCATGAAATGTTTCTAGTGCGCTGGCACTGATCACATTTCATTGTGTAGTTAGCAGCATCCTTAAATAACGAAGGCAAGAAAAATCCACTTTGTAAAACTTTGGCTGCAATACGTTGTCCTCCAAAGTGCCCTCCATAAGGTGAATCGTGGCACTGTGACAATATGCGTTGTTGAGCAGCATCTGGTACGTATAATCGAATGATTTGGTTTGCACCTCTTTTAGACAGATTCGACACATCCCAATAGTAGTGTCTGCATTCATTCTTGAGCTTCTTCCGTTGATGGTAGGTGTAATCTTCAGGAAATTATTCATAGACCAAATAATTAACGATGTCCACATACCATGGAAGTTTTTCTATGTGAAACAGCTGCTCGTCCGGGAACACGACACTCACTTTAGATTCATTGCGGTCAAACTCATGATTTTCCAGTCTGAACAAGTGATCTGCAACTTGATTCTTTGTCCCCTTTCGATCAATTATCTCGATATCAAATTCTTGAAAGAGGAGAACCCATCTGATCAATCTCGGCTTTGCATCCTTCTTTGTCATCAAATATCTGATTTTCGAGTGATCAGTATGAATGAGTACCTTGGTTCCCAACAAGTATGCCTAGAATTTTTCCAACGCAAAAATCACAGCCAGGAGCTCCTTTTCGATGGTGGTATAATTAAGTTGAGCAGGGTTCAAGGTTTTACTCGCATATGCGATGGGTGCAAAATTGTTTTCTTCTTTTATGCTAATGTGGCTCCCATTGCATACCCGCTGGCATCGCACATGATTTCGAACAGCAGTGTCCAATCCAGCGCAATTAAGATAGGTGCGGTAATCAACGCATCCTTTAAAATTTGAAATGCGTTAGGCAATTGTTGTCAAATTCAAACTTTCTGTCTGCCTCTAGGAACGGATTCAATGGTCTTGCTATCTTAGAAAAGTCTTTAACAAATCGTCTGTAGAATCAAGCATGCCCCAGGAAGCTTCTACTGACTTTACGTTGGTTGGAGGTGGAAGTTTTTCAATTGCGTCAATCTTTGCTTTGTCCACCTCCAACCCTTCTCGAGAGACCTTGTGCCCTAACACTATACCCTCTGTCACCATGAAGTGACATTTTTTCCAGTTAAGCACCAGGTTCGTCTCTTCACATCTTTTCAGAATTTTCTCCAAATTGGCCAGGCAGACTTCATAAGTGTTCCCATAAACGGAGACGTCATCCATAAATATTTCTACTGAGTCCTCGAGATAATTTGAAAAGATTGCCATCATGCACCTCTGGAACGTACTTGGCGCATTGCAGAGGCCGAACAGCATGCGGCGGAAAGCGAATGTCCCATATGGGTAGGTGAATGTGGTCTTGTCTTGGTCTTCAGAAGCTATCATGATCTGGTTGTACCCGACGTATCCATTCAAGAAATAGTAAAAATCATTCCTTGCCAATCTATCCAGCATTTGTTCCATGAATGGCAGAGGGAAGTGATCCTTCTTTGTGGCCACATTCAATTTGCGGTAGTCCATACATATGCACCATCCAATGATGGTTCTTTGCGGTATTAATTCATTGTTCTCATTGGGGACTACCATCATTCCGCCCTTCTTCAGCACACATTGAATGGGGCTGACCCACGTGCTATCTCCAATGGGACAGATAATGCCTGCATCCAGCCACTTGATAATCTCTTTTTTGACGACCTTTTTCATCGTAGGTTAAGTCTGCGTTGATTCTCAATGGTTTCTTTGTGGTTGTCCTCAAGACGAATGTGGTGCATGCAGTACACGGGGCTAATTCCTCTGATATCAGCGAACGTCTAGCCGATTACTCGCACATGCTTTTTGAGAATACTCATCAACGCATTCTCTTGATTTGCGTTAAGTGCAGAGGAAATTATCACTGGCAGCTTCTCATTCTTCCCAAAAAATGCGTACTTCAGATGTGTTGGTAGGGTTTTTAGTTCAAGGGTTGGTGGCTCCATGAGAGAAGGTTGCGTTATTTTTCTTTCTTCCTTTGGCTTTTCTTCTTGCGTTGCGATCGATCCTTCTTCTTTGTTTGTTTTTGCTACGATCGCATTGCAGGCAGCTATGGATGCGTCGACATCCTCTTCTTCATACTCTTCATCAGACTTTTCTTCTTCAATCGAATTCAAGTCATCTTCTGAATCTTCAAGGTCTTCCTCATCAGGAAATTTCATGGCATGAATTATATTAAATTTGAGCTTCTGTTCGTTTATGCTCAAAGTGATCTCTCCCTTGTGCACATCAATTTGAGCATGACCCGTTGATAGGAAAGGTCACCCCAAAATGATGGGCACATCTTTATCGGCCTCATAATCCAGGATGATGAAGTCAGCTAGCAAAATAAATTTATCAATTATGATCAGCACGTCCTTCACCTTACCCCTGGATGAACTAGAGTTCTGTCGGCCAGTTGAAGAGTCACGAATGTGGGCACAAGTTGCCCCACATTTAGTTGTCGACAGATTGACAGCGGCATCAAATTTATGCTGGCCCCCAAGTCACACAGGGCTTGCCCAATATAGAGTCCTCCTATGGAGCAAGGAATAGTGAAGCTCCCAATATCACTAATCTTCATAGGCGGGCATTTCCTCAATCGCTTCACTAAAAGGAATGTTAACATATAATTGTTTTAACATAGATAGGAAGTGTTAGTACTGTACCTTTTCGTTTTTCTTCTTCTTTAGCCTCTGAGGGAAAGGTGGTAACTAGACTTTCACAGTTCCTATTTCATTTGACTTTGAGGTTGACACAACCTCAGGTTCTACTGCTTCATTTTCTTTTTCTTCTTCTTGGGTTGTTGCAATCTCAAGTTCAGCTGCGATGGAGGTTGATCTATTCTGCTCCTTCTTTTCTCCCTCCACAGTCATTCCACTGTGCAATGTCACAACCTGACATTGCTTCTTACTTCAACCCCCTGGGTTGCGTGGAAGCTCGGTTGAACTTGGCAGCGCCCTTTGCGGTCTACTTTTGAGCTCATTTGCAATATGGCCCATTTGCAATTCAAGGTTGCAGATGGACGTAGCATGGTTTTAAAGCACTGTCTCATGCTTCTCTATATATTGCTTCAATAGGCCTTCTAGGGAAGAAGATTGCAGTGGTTGTTGTGAGCTACTTGCTTGGTTGTTCTATTGACCGTTGCTGCATTGAAAGAACCCTGGTGGCCTTTCTTTTTGTGCCACAAATTGAAAGTTTTGTTGTGGATTCTTCTAAGCAAAGTTTGGGTGGTTTTTCCATCCGGGGTTGTAGGTGTTGGAAAAGGGGTTGTTCTTTACAAAATATACAAACTGTGGTTTTTGTGGACAATCTTCAATCGCATGTCATCACCGCAAGTCGCACACCTGGCAGTGTTTTGACTTATTGCGTTGATTTGCCCACCTTGCAGTTTTGGGCTGCTGATTGTCATTCCTTGAATCAAATTCATCTCTGGTTGCTCTCCCTTCAGTCTTCATGATTCTTGGATATGCGATCCAGGATATTCTTCGCCTCATCATAAGTCTTGTCAAGTAGATCACCAGTTGCTGCCGCATTAGCAATGGTCTGCGAAGCAGGATTCAAACCGTGGTAGAAACTTTCCATTTGAAGACAGTCTGGCAGCCCATTATACGGACAATCTCGGATCTAACTTTTAAACCTCACCCAGGAATTGCTGAGCGATTCGCCCATATCTTGTTCAGAATTAGTAATAATCTTTCTCCGTCTGGCATTCACAGTAGGTGGGAAATACTTCTTCATAAACTTCTCCACCACCTGCTCCCAAGAAGTGATCTCTTCTGGTTCGAGCAAGTAGGCCCATTTCCTAGCCTGATCACAGAGAGAAAATGGAAACAGCCTCAGTCGAACCTCCTCAGCAGAGATATTCGGAAACACAAAAGTATTGCAGATCTCAATAAAACTTCGGAGGTGGGCATGCGGATCCTCACCACGCCTTCCTCCGAATTGACCTGCAGCCTGGATCATCTGCAGCATCACCGGTTTCATTTCAAATCTACTTCCGTCTAAGGCAGGCCTCATGATTCCCGGAGAGAAATCATAGAGGTTTGGCAATGCATAGTCCCTAATGGCCCTATTGCGATCATTGGCCAACAGAATTGGATTTGCCATGACATTGTTGTTGTTTGGAACTTCATTCCTAGGTTGCTCCGCCATCTCTTCTTTATCGGATTGTGGTTGCTGTTGGCGGTTCCTTAGTCTTCTTCGAAATGTTCTCTCAATCTTCGGGTCGTAGTTTGCCAGAGATTGAGAGTTCTGCAAAGAATTTACAAAAATTATCGTTAACAACTATTTTGCCGAAGTCCCCGGCAACAACGCCAAAAGCTTGATGCGTTATTTTATTAAATGTGGAATATGGATGATATGCATTGATGGAATTGCATTGTGCACTCAAGTTTCCCCAACGGAATTCAAGTGTAAATTCCTTTGAGTTTCCTGGTAAGTTCAGGGTCGAACACAGGGACTTGTGAAAATAGTTTGCATTGATAATTTTCTTATGAAAACTTTGTGGTAACCGGTAAAATAAATAAGGTGGTTGGTTTGTTGTTGCGTTAATAAAAATAATAATAAATGCGGCAGAGTTTGAAAAGTGTTGGCAATGGGAAATACGATGAATATGCGGTGAACAGGTTGAGAAGGGTTTCAGCTAACACTCCCTAGGTTGCATTCATGCCTTGCGATCATGCAACATGCATACAATAGTAAACCACCTCTCGGGATGAATGTCATAGCTTCTAAGGCTAGAACGCATGCGATAAATATGCAATAAGTCTACAGGGTTTACACATAAACCTTTATTTCTATTTATGCAATGACAACATGACATTCACACAAATATGCGACCGCATAATATCATTCCTATTCCTAGGATACATGCGATGCAAGTTGACAAACAGAGCTTATCTCTAGGTCCCTATTTCTTGTTTATGTAGGCCTAATCTTGCTATTTCAAGTCAGATTCTAACCTAGCTCTCTCAAGACATTAGGTTCTTTCTTTAGATTCTCTCTCGCGCAACTCTAAAGGGATGTTTTGCTCAGCATAAAACAAGACAATCGCAAGCAATGAACTTCCTAGATCATGTTAGCTTAGTTCTTCTCAACCCATTCAACTAGTTTAGCTACTCATGCGTATAAAGAGAGTGAGCAGATGTAGAAATAGAACTTCCATTAACAAATAAAAGATGAAGTACAGAATAACAATGCAAGTATAGTAAAGAGCCTAGAGAAATTTCTTGCCATCAGGTGTTAAACTGTTCTACTCGTGCTCTAAAGATATTCTCGCTTTCCCGAGAGTCAATCTGCTCTCTGCTCTTAACCCCAAGGTTTTCTCTCGAGCCTCCTTCGACGAGGTGTGAACTTGTAAAGTGATGAAGTAATCAACTGCTTAACCCCTTATCTAAAGAATGCACTTGGTATTTATAGGGCATCAAAGGTGAAAGGCGGTTTCTCTCTCCTAGTTGTACAGATGGGACAACTTTAATTCCTAACTGATGTGCCAGATAGTTGTCACCGATAAAGCTGGATGTATTTTGTGACCGTTATCAGCTGTCAACTTAATTTGGATCCGACTGCTATCAGCTTTCCATCCCATCGATCTTAATTTTCCTTTCGTCTGGATGCGCCCACCATGTTGCGATGATTCTTCTTGGGTGGATGTTTGCAAGCTAACAAAATAAAGTATTGCGGTGAAGTTGAGCTCGACCGATGTATTATTATGATCGCATTCTTTGCATTGCGTTAACGCATTATTCTGCACAAAAATATAGAGATCAACTGCCCTAATGCATTAGACGCATGCAACCGCAATATTTTAGAATTTATGCTTAATGAACAAAATTTGACATATTCTATCAATACAATCTAACATTGTTTAAGAACTTAGTACTATGATAACGTGCATTTCTGCCCGTTATCAGCAGTGCGTGCTGATGGAAGGAGGGATGACGGTAGTCCCTAACACAAATAACGAGTTGATACCGAAAAGAACCATCACTAGGTGGCGAATTTGTATGGACTACCACAAACTCAATGTAGCAAAAAAGAAAGATCATTTCCCTTTACCTTTTATTGACCAAATGTTGGATCGTCTAGCTGAAAATGACTTCTACTGCTTCTTGGATGGGTATGCCGGTTATAATCAGATCATGATTCCTCCCAGAGATCAAGAAAAGACCACATTCACCTGCCCATATGGAACTTTTTCTTTTTGCCGCATGCTGTTCGGCTTCTACAATGCGCCAAGCACTTTCCAAAAGTGCATGATGGCCATCTTTTCAGAATATCTTGAAGACTCTGCAGAAATATTCATGGACGACTTCTCTGTATATGGGCAGACATATGAGGTCTGTCTCGACAACTTGGAGAAGATATTAAAAAGATGTGAGGAGACAAACCTCATGCTCATTTGGGAGAAATGCCATTTTATGGTGAAGGAGGGCATTGTGCTGGGGCACAAGGTCTCTAGGTATGGGTTGGAGGTGGACAAGGCAAAAATTGAAGCGATTGAAAAACGCCCACCTCCAACGAGTGTAAAGGTTGTTAGGAGCTTCTTGGGACATGTCGGATTTTACAGACGTTTTTCAAGGATTCAAAAATAGCACGACCATTGAGTGCATTGATGGAGGCCAATAGAAAATTTGACTTTGATGATAATTTCCGCAATGCATTCATGATTTTGAAGAAAGCACTGAAGACCCCGCCCGTGTTGATCGCACCAGATTGGACACTTCCCTTTGAATTAATGTGCGATGTGAGAATGGGAGCAGTGCTAGCGCAGAAGAGAAAAACAATGCTTCATCCCATCGCATATGCAAGTAAGAATTTGAATCCTGCTTAAACTAACTACACCACCACAGAAAAACAGTTGCTTGCGATAATATTTGCGTTGGAAAAATTCAGAGCATATCTACTGGGAACAAAAGTACTCATCCATCCTAACCACTCGAGGATAAAATATTTGATGACAAAGAAGGACGTGAAGACGAGGTTGATTAGATGGGTTCTTCTCCTCTAGGAATCCGATATGAAAATAATTGATCTCAAGGGGATGAAGAACCAAGTTGTAGATCACTTATCCAGATTGGAAAATCTAGAGGTTGATCTCAATTAGTCAGAGGTGAGTGCAGTGTTCCCAGACGAGTAGCTATTTCATATTGAAGAATTTCCATGGTACGCAGACATGGTAAATTATCTTGTTTGCGAGCAATTTCCCGAAGATTATACCGACCAACAAAAAAGGCGGCTCAGGCATGAATGTAGATATTATTTTTGGGATGAGCCAAATCTGTATAACAGGGGGTCAGACCAGATTTTGCGACTGTGTGTACCGGATGCTGCTCAACAACGCATATTATCGCAATGTCATAATTCACCATATGGCGAGAACTTTGAAGGCCAGCGCACCGTACCTAAAGTATTACAAAGTGGATACTATTGGCCAACACTATTTAAGGATGCAAGTGACTACGCGATGAAGTGTGACCGGTGCCAGCGCACGAGTAATATTTCATGGAAACATGTGATGCCCATGAACACCATTTTAGATTTGGAGTTGTTCGGCGTCTGAGGCATTAATTTCATGGGACCATTCCCACCATCGAATGGTCAAAACTATATTTTGTTAGCCATCGACTACGTGTCCAAGTGGGTAGAAGCAGTGGCATGCATTGCAAGCGATGCAGTGGTAGTCTCTAAATTCCTGAAGAAAAACATTTTCACTCCTTTTGGCACTCCACGTGCCATAATAAGTGACGAAGGCTCCCACTTTGTCAATCAAACTGTCAAAGAATTGCTATGCAAAAATAATATCCTCCATAAAGTGGCTACCGCATACCATCCACAGACGAATGGTCAGGTTGAAGTGTCCAACTGGGAGATCAAGCTGATACTGGAGAAGGTGGTAAGGCCTTCGTGAAAGGATTGGGCAACAAAGCTGGACGATGCGTTGTGGGCATACCGAACTGCCTATAAGACACCCATAGACATGTCTCCGTATGCGTTGGTATTTGGTAAAGCATGTCATTTACCACTGGAGCTGGAGCACAAAGCGTTGTTGGCAGTGAAAAGGCTTAATTTCGACTTAAAGGTAGTAGGAGAAGCAAGAAAACTTCAATTGGTCGAGCTGGAGGAATGGAGAATTAACACATACGAGAACGCAAAGATCTATAAAGAGTGCATAAAGCACTGGCATGACAAACAGTTATGCGAAAAGAACCTCTAAGTCGGGAAAAAGGTCTTACTATTTAATTCACGGCTACGACTCTTCCCTGGGAAATTAAAAGCACATTGGTCCGGACCCTTCATAGTCAGAGAGGTATTCCCGCATGGTGCGGTCGAGTTATCTAATGATGACAGAACGAACATATTCAAAGTTAATGAGCAACGGGTGAAAGTATATCGCGGAGAAGACTAGCATTGCAAGGTCGCCTCCATGAACCTAAGAAACTCTGAATGAGAAAGAAGTGGGTGGTCTCTGCGCTATCAGGTGATTCAAATTCATCAGGGACGCAAGTTTTGTAAGGTATCCGTTGAACCTAAATTCTTAAACTTATCTCTACTCCCTCTTAGTATTATCATTTCACTATCTGATTGCTTATCTTAAAAAAAAAAAAAAGAGAGAGAGAGAGAGAAAAATTTTGTTAACTTTGTTTTTTTTCCTATCATTTGACCCTCTCAATGTTTTTCTTTGCAAACGATCGAGGTAAACGATTGCGGAGGCTCTACACGAAGACGCAACTACTTTATTTCGTCACTACAATCCAAAGGAAGTAGATCGCTGCAAAGCAGGTTGCGTCAACAAGTAATGCGGGGGACAAAGCAAATTTGGGGGTTATATCTTTCCTTGACTTTATTCCAAATTTTGCACTACCGCATTGCATTTTAATTATGAAAATTTTATCACTGCATTCTCTTTGGTTGCCGCAATCATTTCACATTGGTCAATTTAGTAAGTCACCACATGATTTCTATTTACCAATTATGATTTCAATGATGAAACACATGCTTCTATTTTCTTCATATACACTAGAGTCAACTTAATTTTAGGACAGTCACCTCATGAAACATTTCTAGATGTCAGTGGTCTGCTAGCTTTCTTTCAAACTGACCTTTTATGAAAATTCCTAAGAAAATTGCATGACTTCTTTCAATCTTTTAAGCAATGAGGACATTTCCACATTTTAAATTTGGGGGTGCGGTATTCATTCTCGACCTTGCTATTTTTAGCCTTATCTTAAAAAAAATAAAATAAATAAAATAATAACGTTGCGATCGAATCCTACTCGTAGTTGGATGTCTGCATGACACACGTGGGGGCAAGCCAAAACGGAGGTAGGAATCGTGATCAACGCATAGATAAAATGACCGCAACTCCACTGGCAAATGGGCATGAGTTCAGTCTGAGAAAGAGCGCCTTGCTCGTAGTTGGATGTCCGCATGACACACGTGGGGGCAAGCCAAAATGAAGACGAGGCACTTGGATCAGCGCAAGGTCAGAGAAAAAATAATGTCTAAAATACGCAAGGATAAAAAAAATCATTTAATGCCCCAGTGAAAAAGTTTTTTGAAATAAATCATGTGATGTATTGGAATCTAGTAAAGTCTTTTTGAAGGTTAAACTTGTGGTCCCTAGATTTTAGAAATATTTTATGAAAGAGACCTGGATGAGAATTAAGGAAATTTCGGTGTATAGGATCTAAATAAGGCATCCTTGAGAAATCTAGGAAAAGAGATTGCGGTTGACTTTCTAAAGGAGATCTTTAGCTTATTGATGACTTGAGATTGATGAGTATGTAATGTGCATGCATGATGATGTGCTACAAGCTCATGTTGCCATAAACTTGTAACGTAAAATGTAATCTTATGTTGTGTTATTGCTCATGCATATTTTATGCGATACTACTTCTAGATATATGTGTTGTTAACTATATGCTTGTAGTATGCTATGGAGTAATGTGTTGTCACAAGTTTCCTTGTGCTGAAACCAAGTATCATTCCAACACAAGTTTCTCAGAGTAATCCGAGGTTGAACACAGGGATTATTGTCATTAATGTGTTACATTCGTGATATAAGCGACCGGTTTTTATAATTAATAAAGATTGTGTGTTTGTATAGAAAAGTAAATTGCGGTAAAGTAAAATTGTGCAGATAAACTAAAGTTGCATTAATAAAATAAATTGTGATGAAAATAAACCTAAGCTAATGTGATGCAAGATACAATATACATCATATGCATGATGCTGAGTTCGAGACTGACTGTGAAGTTTATACAAAGGATCGTGGTATGTGAGGATATGTCTTTATGGATGAATCAAAAAGGGAAAGAATAATTAGTACAAACGTCACAAGTTTGTTAATTACATTAAAGATGTAACTAAGGTTCTGCTTTCCCTTGGTGTACACCTCTCAGTGATCGGCTGCGTTCCCATATCTCTATGGTGAAATAGGGATGAACGAGGTGAACGCAAGGTTACTTCCATCTCTAGAAGTACTTCTTGCTTTAGTTAACGCATTCTTCCAACCCTCTCTCGATAGGCAGAATGGCATCTTCACTTCTACTCTCACAGGTGAAGATGTCGTCTAGCATGCGTTGACTAAACTTAATTATTTCCTTAACCAAATTAATTTACTTGTTTAATTCTTGCTAATTACTCATGAGATTAAGAAAACTTCATGGAGAAAATGAATTATTGGTGAACGAAAATAGACAGAGAAATGATAATAGAAATGATCATAACATTCAATATTAGGATTAAGAATCTGATATATGGTGTGAATGATAGACTAAGAAGATGAATACAAGTGATTATGAAGAGATAGAAACAAATACATACGAGTGTCGACGTCTTGACACAAATCTAAATGGAGGTTTTGCTTGCCGGCGTGTGGAATGGATGAACAGAAGAGCTTCCCTCTCAGGCTTGCTCGTCTGGTAGAGGTGACCTTCGTACAGATCTTCGATGGCGAGGATCGAAAGGATTCTTTGCCCAGAGACTCACCTCTCGGCCTTGTCTCTTAATTCTTCCTGGATCTACTCTGATTAGTCGCTCAAGCAGTCTCTCTCTCGGATTAGTATATACACTTTTCCCTGTATTCAAGCATCCCTTTTCAATGGAATGGCCGGAGCTATTTATAGGTTAAGCTTTGACTCTCTGACCTGTGGTCCCCACTTTATTGTTAAGGTAGTTCCTGAAATGGTGGAGTGAATATTCCTTCTGTTACGTAATCAATCCCGTTTGAAATGCACAATGGTCAGCTGTACACGCGTCAGAATTCTCCGCATTTGCAATGCTCTTCACATCTTCAATCGTTTGCCCGTATGCGGTGTTTCTTTTTATTACCACATGGGGTTGAAGTTGCGTTGATCGCTTAGCTCTTGATCGATTATCGCATGCACCGTCATTGCGTTAATCGTCTATTCATTCCTGAATGATGGGCGCAATGCGACGTAGATGCGTTGTTCTTTTTATCTTAAGCCTTGAACGCATGCGGTGACTTGATTTCCTGCAAAACAGACTTGAAATATTCTTTTCTACCATCGCAATGGTGTCAGTGGGTGTATTGATGACAATTTATAATTCTTGCATTTCTTAGCTAATTTCTATACAATCGACGTAACTTTCCTTTCTTTTGGCAACAATATCTAAATAAAACAGTATAAATAACTTTTATTTCTACATGTTATCACTTATGCTTGAGGACAAGCATTGTTTAAATTTGGGGGTGTGATAATGGGCAAAAATGCACGTTATTACAATGCTATGTTCAAAATATCGCGGTCGCATGTGTCCATCACATTAAAACAGTTAACTTATGTATTTTTGTGCAAAATATGCATTGACGCAAGGCGGAAAATGTGATCCAAAGAAATCAACGGCTGAGCGCATCAAAAGATTGTGTTAGCGCAAGGCTATGCGGTCATTTGCACCGCAAGGCTATGCGATCATTTGTGCTCGCAAATATCTATTCAAGAAGGTTATTGCATAGAGTTGGCATAACTTGGTGGGCACATCTGAGTGAAAATCACAATAAATCACGAAGGGACAGAAAACTGATGACGGTCGATTCCAAATTAAGTTGACAAACCTTTAACGAACTACTGTAGTAAGTACACTCAACTTTTCGGTGACAAATATTTGGCCCATCAGACAGAGAATTAATGCCATCCCATCAGTGCAATCATAAAAGAGAAGAAGCCTTTCACCCCGAAGCTCTATAAATACCAAAGGCCACCTTCAGTAAAGGAGTTTAACAGTTATATAATTTTCCCTTAAATAGAAGTAGCATTGTTCATAGTTTTTCTTTTACTTAAAAGGTGGAGCGAGAGAAGGGAAGAGACACTGGAAGATCACTCTGGTCAGCTCGAGAGAGAACCCAGAAGGTGGGGAATAGCACAGAGAGGGCCAACTCTCGCGAGAGCGAGATTATCTTTTGAGTAGAATAGAGAAGAATAGTGTAGAAGCCTTGGGAAGCAAGAGATTGCTACCAAGCTCTTTATTCTTATTCTGCATTGTTATTCTATATTTCAATTCTATATCTATAAAATGGAACTTGCTTATCTACATCTGTCCACTCTATTAAAAGCATGCATGAGTAGCTAAATTTAACGAATGGGTTGAGAAGAACATAGCTAACATGACCTAGGATTTTCATTCCATGCAATCATCTTGTCTTATGTTGCACCCAACACCCCTTTAGAGCTACTCAAGAGAGAATCTAAAGAAAGAACCTAAGACTTGAGAGAGCTCGGTTAGAATCTAGACTCGAGAGAGTAAGATTAGACCTGTATAAGCAAGAGATATAGACTTAGAGATAAGCTCTGTTTGCCAACATGCATCGCATGCACCCTAGAGATAGGTTATGATATTATGTAGTCGCCTTGTATGTGTGAATGTCAATCATCATCGCATAGACAAGAATAGAGGCTTATGTGTAGGTCCTATAGACTTATTGCATATATTGTATGCGTTCTAAAACTAGAAGCCGTAACATTTGTGTTGAGAGATGATTTGCTATTGTATGTGTGTAGCATGATCGCATAACATGAACGTAGTCCTAGGAAGTGTTAACTGAACCCCTTCTCAACCCGTTCCCTTGCATATTCATCGCATCTTCCGTAGTATTAACTCCTTTCTTAACTTCACCACATACATTTTATACTGCAAACAATAACCCAACAAGTCTTTGATTTATTGGTTACCACAAAGTCATCTTAAAAATTATCACCGTATACTGTTTTCCTTAGTCCCTGAGTTCGACCCTGGACTTACTAGGAAACTCAGTAGGATTTATACTTGGGTCCTGCTGAGAAAGCTTGTTGCACAATGCATTTTCCATCATCGCAATTTCTTTTCATTATTTCACCACATAAAATAACGCATCAAGTATTTTATAACCTAGGGTTTAACTTACTTAGAAAAAACACGGCTAAGGATTTTAACTAAGTAACTTTTAGGTTTTCCCAAGAGTAACTTTTACCTTGGATAGTTGTCAACTTTTGATCATCATCCATTAAACTCTTTAACATAATCTTTGACCAAAACATTGCATGCTTGCTGAAAATCTATCTAATTCACTTTTCCAAGTAGGTTCCCAGGTAGGGGTGTTACGTTTTCGTCAACTTAAGAACCCCAGCCTAGCCAGAACCCGCTTTAGACAAAAGGTCCCTTATAGATAGGTTTACAACAAATTTAATCTTTTATTCAACCAATTTAATCCTATTAAACCGATTTAAAAAGATTAATCTAGGTTACTAAACTCTTTAGAACCATATGAACTTAGGTTTATCTCAATCCAATTTTAAAATCTTTTTAAAAACTTGAGTTCACCCTAAGTCCGCATGCAACTCTGAATTATTGATTTTAGGTCTAATTTTTTTTATAACACTTATAAACGGAAACAACCACCACAATGCGAAGCTAACACATGCAAGGCATTCATAACGATTATAAACGGCCTAAGTGTCATGCTCAATGCATTGTCCATTCATTGCTACTTCTTTTATATAACACTTATACAAAACTGCAATGAAATAAGCAAAACATGCTTCCATTCACCCTTAGACTATAACATTTATAATAAGAGGATGATGCATGATAATGCTCAATGCATGCAAAATATAACTCTTATATTTCATGATGCATGCGCATGCTTTCATGTAATTTCTTCATGCAAGATTATAACATTTATAATACATGATGCATGAATAATTGCACAACCAAAGGTGGGTTTATAACTATATGACAAACACTTTGACATATAAGTACCATACATCATATGTATAAGCAATAAAAGTTGATGAACAGGGTAAAATTTCCTTAAAATTCAAAAATAAAAACTAACTATTGCAAAGACAAGGAGTCTCTGGTTCAAACAGGCAAACCGGGTCTTGAACCGCTCAGCAAAGCACTGCTTCTCCAACCATCCATCATGTTCTAAGCACCCCGAGATCGTCTACACGATAAAACAAACCCTTCGTTCTATAGCTTACCAGCGCTTCCAGAGTTAAACTGATCATTTAGCATTTACTATACGATCGTCCATAAAAATCCAAACGATCGTTTAGCTATTACTACACAATTGTGTACCTTTACTAAGCGATGAAGCTTGAAGTACACGATCACTTAGTGTGCTTCACTCTTCGCCCGCCTTCTACAATTGTCTAAGCGACTACGATGCCGCAAAGCACCATCGCCTAAGCGATCGCTTAGCCAGCGCCTCCATATCGCATACGCGCGATCGCATAGGTAGTAACTAAGCGATGAAGCTTGCTAACTATTCGATTGTCTAGCACACGCCTGCTACTAGACGACGAGCATCACATGCTTCCACTATGATCACCTATTTCTAGCGCCTATGCGATTGTGCAACCAACGCTACACGATATGGTAAACGATCATCTAGAAAATAATATCTAAACGATCGCTTAGAAAATACTATACGATCGTCTAGAAAATAATATCTAAACAATCGCTTAGTTAAATCCCAACGATCGTGTACCTGATGCTACACGATCCGATCAACGCTTGGTCTTCTTCTTTGTTGAGAACTGGATCGCCATGCACCGAAGCTTCATCACGAATGATTTGACGAACTCAAACTTTTCGAATTACAGACTCTATTGCAAAGTGAATTTCGCTCAAAAACACAGGGGCCCTTACAATTAACACTTTATGATACCAAAAGCTTTAACAATAAGGCAATTTAAACCAGAAATGTTGATTAAATTCATCCACAAATGCAGAAAACGGTTAACCACAAATTCAGAAACCCACCACGACTGTAAAAAGTGTTCAATTCAGATCTGTAATTTAGAATATCAGAGAACCTGGCTCTGATACCAATTGAAGGAAATCGGAAGTGAGATTTTCATGAGCAGCGGAACAAGACTATTCCAAATTACAATCAATGAATGAAGATATATTTATAGTCGACTTGAAAACAAACGGTTATGAAAATAATACAGAAATTACAACATAAATAACAAATGTACAGAGGGAAAAACTATATGAACAAATGAGGATGCGTCTCCACGCTCCGTTGCGCGACTCTGATCGAAAAATAGCAACCACGAGCGCTCGATCTACATGACTGCAACACCACAACGAACATAGCACGAACACTTTGCACTCGTCCTCAACGATCTCCTCGGTCACGAACTCTTTTGCAACACGAACGGCCACCACAGCACCACGAACGCCCTCCTGAAAACCTCGACGGTGTCGAGTTGAGTCTGACACCACCAACAAGGCGACCTTGGTATTCTCGATGTGAGAATTCAAAGGGTGGGCTCTGTTTGGACTTGGTATGAGGCAGACGAAGGGAGGAAACAACGATCGCGTACACGACTGGGCAAGTAGGAGATGGCTGAGACCTATCGTATAGGTCGATACCCAATCGTTTGGATAAAGCTATGTGATCGTCTAGCAAAAGCTATGCGATCGTTTAGCTCTATCGTTTAGCTCGGTCTGTCGCCTACAGACACTACACGATCGTTTACCTTGGGCTAGCGATCGTCTAGCAAAGCTATGTGATCGTTTAGTAAACATTGCACGATCATTTAGCTCGCCCAGCTATCGTTTAGTAAATCTGTATTTACTTGACGACTTACGTGAGTTTCTTTTCACAGAAAGAAAACTCAAAATCCTTTTCAAATGTTTTTCAAAAACTTCTTTTCAAATTAGGAAACCACATTTCTTTTAAACTCACGGTTACCATGATCCAATAACTACCCACTAATTTGGTTATTTAAAATAAAAATAATTAATTATCCAATAATTAATATTATTATAAACATAAATGATAACCAACTTATCATACTATATTTATAACCTATTGTTTTAATATTTCATCTCATTAAACATATAAACCATAGTTCTTTTTCTATTCCATGGTACTTAATGTAAATCTCATTTACATCAATCCTCCACTAGATGTATCTTATACATCATACCAATTATATCATATATAATCAAAATACCTCTTGTCAATTTGAACATTTCAAATCAACACTAAGAACTGATCCTCAACAGAATCCAAGCTACCAAGAGGACCTCATGGACCTGTAGCTCCAAAGCTCCAACGGTACGTGAATAACTGACTAAACTCTTTAGTCATGGGATCCACCATCTGTTAACTGCCAGGCACTCCACTAAAGACCGACAGCTGAACTCTCTTTACTACAGAAATATTATGTGCCCATCTTAACCAATCAGTAGTGCGACAACTCTTCACAGATCACTCGTAAGTACAGTTGGGCCAATAACCCTTATGCCCTGATAGTTACATTTGTCTCCTTAAGTACCACCGATCCCTCTAATGAACATAAATCATAGTTCTACTATGACTGAGTCTTCTCTTCTAAAGTGAAGTTGTGGCCACTATGTTCAAGCCCCGGAATCATCCCTTACGGGAGCAATCTCTCTATTTAACCCCGCTTCGAGAAAGAAGTGAATTCCATATTATGGATTGAGTTCCTAGCTCCCAGATCAGAAAAGTCCCCAGAAAGGTAGGCATGTTGAGTTGGCAATCTGGCCACTCTCACCCATACTAATCAAAGGACCGCCCTCAAAGGTAGGAGTTCCCAAAACACTCAGGATTGAGGTCGTGTCACCTATGGTCGTTTTGGTAAGATGCAAGTCTCTAGTATCAACGACATTATATATAGAGTCTAGTCATCTCGTGGTCCAGGTCTTATACAAACTCTTTGTATAGGACACCTCCGCTCCACGTCTCCATATGAATGGTCAGGATCTACCATTTGTAGTAGTTTACAATACTTGCAAACCTCTACAAAGCGGGTCGTATCAGTAGTGTCACCAGGAACAGGTATCCCACCTTAATCCTTATACTACAGACCGATTTAGGTTATCACTTAAGGCATGATCCACTTGTATATCGCATATACATGCTTAAGTTCACATAAGATAACCAATGAGATTTGTTTATTGGATATGAGTAAATACTAGAATTAAATAACACTTATTTTATTCATTGAACAATGTGTATCTTTACAAAACAACGAGACTGGGAGAATTAAGACACCAATCCCAACAATTATCTCGTCTTTCATGGCCAACTCCCACTTGACAAAATCTTCTAGTTGAACAGCTTCATCATAGCATTCAGGTTCACCTCTGTCAGTCAATAATATATAATTTGAAGAAGGAGAATACCCCTGTGGTGGTCTAATAGTCCTGCTAGACCTCGTAACTGCTATAGATGGCGTTCTTTGAACTCCATCAGGCTTGACAACTAGTTCATTAGCTACCACAATTGGTTCCTCTGGTTCTGGAACTGGTTCCTCAGAAGTAACTGTACTCTAAGCTTCACTTTTTGTTAATCTAGTCTTAATCCAGGAAGACTTATATACTGAGTCTTCTCTTCTTTACTTTTATCTTTTTTAGAATCAACTATTGTTCTGTGTTTGTACAAAACTTCCTCATTAAAAATCACATTCATGCTTTTGAGTATTTTTCTGTTTTGGTCATCCCAAAACTTATACCCCTTATCAGCACCACCATATACAATAAAATAACATTTCTTGGATTTGGCTGAAAGGATCTGATCCCTTAGCAGAAGCGTTGTGAATGTATTGCATTCCATAAATAGATATTTACATAAACAAAAACAGTAAACTAAAACAGAATATACGTAGAACAAACATGTAAATGCCTTGCATCCCGAATCTTTTCTTCTTCTTAATTTATATATATATATATATGTATGTATGTATATATGCTTAATTGATCATGTGTATTCTGTTTCTATCACGAATATTCTTTGCACGTTATGTAAAATTAAAATTAGGACACGTTCTTTTCTGCAATGGGTACTCGCGTATCCTTTCAATTGGTAACAGAGAGTGCATTTCCGTCCTAATTTTAATTTTCAAAGATATACGAAATAATGATGGGAATATTAATTCTGCATAATTGTATGTTGAATGAGGTTGCTAATTTGGATGTTTTCGGGATTGGTTTTAGTTCTTTACTATTCGTTAAAGATTCGATATGTAAAGTGTCCGTTGTTTTGGGTAATTTTTTTATGTTATCGAGTATGTATTTGATGTCCATTTCGATCGTGATCAAGCTCTGGCTTTTATTTGGTGGGAAACAGATCAAGGGTGGAGTATTATGGGTGAACGGGCAAAAGAGTTGCATGGAGCGTCGCGATGCTGCGAACAGCGTTACAGCGCTACAAGGTTGTACGGTTCGACTTCTAATGGTTTGAATTTCAACTATTTTTCTTCATTATTAATTATAATAATCTAGTTTTAATTATTTTAGTTAATTGAATTAATTTTTTTATATTAATTTAATTAAAATTTTAGGAAACCAATCCTGGTCCAAAATGAAACTTTTATTTTAAGCATTTGATGTATGATATCTTTTGTTGTATGTCATATAGCATAATCCCACCATAGGATATATATATATGTTTGTGCATATTTTTTTAATGTAAATGTTATATTATAAAATTGCATCATAATTTAAGCATGCTCATGCATCATTTATATTATAATTGTTATAATATATAGATTAGATGAATTGGTAGAGATATATATATGTATATGTTTCATAACTTTAAATATATAAGTGTTATGTATGTAATGAAAAAGGAATTGCATGCTTTCATAATAAGACCTATGTTAATTCAATTAGAAATAGTCTTAATATTTTAATTTGGTTTAATAGGATCAATTTGAATTCTTGAATAAAAGATTAAATGTGTAACAAATGTATCTATTTAGGACCTTTATCTAAAGATAGTTCTTTCTAGGCTAGGGTATTTAAGCTGACGGAACTAGAACACCCCTATCTGAGAACTGACTTGGAAAGTGAATAGATAGATTTGTTACATGTATGCAATGAGTGATTCACATTTATTAAAATGTTTAATAAACATAAATCAATGTTGTTAAACTATCCAACATAAATGTTACTTTGGGAAAATTTTAACAAACACTTAGTAAAATTATTAGCCAAATTTTCTAAGTTAATCAACCCTAGGTAGAACACTCGGTGGGACAAAAATTGGTATCTGATACTTCATTTTTTCTTTTACGTTTCTCCTTGAACGTTCACACCGTGAGACTATGCTCGGCCTCGAGGCACCTTTACTTGTATTCCCCTATGGGTGGTGTTTGCATAAGTCAATATCAAGGTGAATAGAGAGAGTGTTTACAGTAAGTGGGAGCGAGACGTGTGTCAACACATCCCACAGTCTCTCTCATTAGGTTGTAGTAAACTTTCATGCTTACCTTTGAGACACCTTTGCTTGTGTTCCCCAATGGATGACATTTGCTTGAATTTTTTATTCAAAACTTCTGAAATAGATAGGATTGCTTTAGTTTTTCCCTCAATTATTTTTTCCTACTGTTGGCTCATCGAGACAAAACTCTAGAATCTAAAATGAGGGGTTATACTTACAAGAAAATGTTAAGCAAGTTAATATTTTCTAGACCAAACAACGGTGACTAATAACTATGGAGACGAGTTGTTTTGGTGTAATTACTGATTAAGATTATCTCAATTTAGTGAAGGGGTACCTAATCACTCTAGTGTGATATGGTTTGAACCGTGCGCTAAGTCGTATCGCACCCAAATTAAATTTGTGATTTACTCACTAAATATAGCAAGGGAAGTACGGACTCGATCCTACAGAGAGCCGATTTAGATTTCTCAAGTTTGAAGCTTATAGGATGTAACAAAGGGGGTTTGTGAAAATTGTAAACGCAAATAGCAGAAGTGAGATTAAATGTGTAAAAATTATCAATCAAACAAAACACTTAGCTTGGGCTGTTCTAGTTTATTCCATTCCTTTCTCAATTCTATCATGAACTTATTCAAAAGATTATTGATAACGGGCAGAAATATACGTTATCAAAGTGCCAAGTTCTTAAACAATGTTGGATTGCATTGATGAAATATGATAAATTGCGTCCATTAAGCATAAATTCTATAATATTGCGGTTGCATGTGTCCAACGCTTTAAAACAGTTGATCTTTATATTTTTGTGCAGAATATGCGTTAATGCAATGCAAAGATGGTGATCGTATGAATTCACTAGTCAAGCACAACTTCACCGCAAAGCTTTGTGTTGATCTTGTTCGCAGACATTCACCTGAGAAGGATCACCTCAACTTGGTCAGCGCAACATGGTGGGCGCATCTGGGTGAAAGGCCAATTAAGAGCGATGGGAAAAAAAGCTGATGACAGTCGAATCCAAATTAAGATGACAGCCGATAATGGTCACGAAGTACATTCAGCTTTATCGGTGATAATTATTCGGTGCGTCAATTAGGAATTAAAGCTGTCCCATCTGTACAACCGGGAGAGAGAAGCCGCCTTTCACCATGGATGCCCTATAAATACCAAGTGCATTCTTCAGAAAAGGTGTTGATCGGTTGACGAGTTAACCAGTTGCTTCTGTTCTTAGTTTTCTTCTCCATTTTACGCCGGAGCAAGAAAAGAGTGATGGCGCTGGAGATCGCCCATGGCAACTTGAGAGAGAACCTTGGGGCGTAAGAGCAGAGAGTGGGCTGACTCTCGCGAGAATGAGATTATCTTTAGAGCACGAGTAGAAACAGTGTAAACGCCTGGCAACAATAAATTGCTACCAGGCTCTTTATTATACTTGTATTGTTATTTGTTCTTCATCTTCATATCTATTCAATGGAAGTTTTATTTCTACATCTGCTCACTCTCTTAATACGCATGAGTAGCTAAACTAGTTGAATGGGTTGAGAAGAACTAAGCTAACATGACCTAGGAAGTTCATTGCTTGCGATTATCTTGTTTATGCTGTGCAAAATACCCTTTAGGGTTACTCGAGAGAGAGTCTAAAGAAAGAACCTAATGTCTCGAGAGAGCTAGGTTAGAATCTGGACTCGAAAGAGCAAGATTAGGCTTACATAAACAAGAGATAGAGACCTAGAGATAAGCTTTGTTTGTCAACACTGCATCGCATGCACCCTAGGAATATGTATGATATTATGTGGTCGCATATTTGTGTGGATGTCATCTCGTCATCGCATAAATAGGAATAGAGGTTTATGTGTAAACCCTGTAGACTTATCGCATATATATTGCATGTGTTCTAGTATTAGAAGCCGTAGCATTCACGCCGAGAGGTGGTTTACTATTGTATGCATATTGCATGATCGCAAAACATGAACGCATTCTAGGGAGTGTTATCCAAAACTTTTCTCAACTCATTCACCGCATATTCATCACATTTCCCATTTACCAACTCTTTTCAAACTCTGCCACATTTGTTATTTATTTTCATCAACGCAAACAACAAACCCAACAATTTATTTATTTAACTAGTTACCACAAGTCTTCAAAAAATCACCAACGCAACTATTTTCACAAGTCCCTGTGTTTGACCCTAGACTTACCAGGAAACTCAGAGGAATTTACACTTGAATTCTGCTGGGGAAACTTGACTGCACAACGCAATCCATCCACGCATATCATCCATATTTCCATTCCATAAAATAATGCATCAAGTTTTTGGCGTCGTTGCCGGGGACTTCGGCAAAATAGTTTGTTAATGGTAATTTTTGTGATTTCTTTGCACAACTCTCAATCTCTGGCAAACTATGACCCGGAGATTGAGAGAACATTTCGAAGGAGATTAAGAGACCGCCAACAGCAACCACAATTAGACAAAGAAGAGATGGTGGAGCAGCCTGGAGGTGGAGCACCAAATGATAATAATGTCATGGCGAATCCGATTCTGTTGGCAAACGATCGCAATAGGCCCATTAGGGACTATACATCGCCAAACCTCTACGATTTCTCTTCGGAAATCATGAGGTCTGCCCTCGACGGAAGTAGATTCGAGATGAAACCGATGATACTGCAGATGATCCAGACTGCAGGTCAATTCGGAGGAAGGCGTGGCCAGGATCTACACGCCTACCTCCGAATTTTTATTGAAATCTGCAATACTTTTGTGTTCCCGAACATCTCTACTAAAGAAGTTCAACTAACATTGTTCGCATTTTCTCTCTGTGATTAGGCTAGGAAATGGGCTTATTAGCTCGAACCAGGATAGATCACTTCTTGGGAGCAGGTGGTAGAGAAGTTTATGAAGAAGTATTTTCCACCTACCGAGAATGCAGGACGAAGGAAGCTTATTACTAATTTTGAACAAGACATGGACGAATTGCTCAGCGATGCTTGGGCAAGGTTTAAAAGGTTGGTCCGGGATTGTCCGCATAATGGGCTACCAGATTGCCTTCAAATGGAAATTTTCTATCACGGTTTGAATCTTGCTTCGTAGACCACTGCCAATGCGGCAACCGTTGGTGGTCTACTTGACAAAACTTATGATGAGGTGAAGAATATTCTGGACCACATCTCCAAGAACCATGAAGACTGGAGAGAGAGTGACCAGAGATTCAGACTTAAAGATTCTGACGTAAATAACAGTGTTATTGTTTCATTACAAAACCAAATGACCGCAATGATGAATTTGATTCAAGGAATGGCGATCAGGAGCCCAACACCGCAAGTTGGGCAAATCAACGCAATAAGTCAAAATACCGCAAGGTGTACGACTTGTGGTGATGGACGTTGGCATTTTGGCCCTTAATCTCAAATTAATTAATTTTAATTAATTAATTAATCAATATTTTGATGATAACAAACTCAATTTTTAGTTAACGAAAATCTTAGTGTTTTAATATGTCCATAGTAGAGCTCAGAACAACGATTCCAACACCTCTTGAATCACTCAAATCGGAGCTAAAACGAAGACGATATGACCGAAACAAGTCTATAGAGAAAATATCGTGGTGGATGACGTGGCATAACCATACCATTTGCATGTAGACATGTGGCAGCATATTGGTTGAATGGTGGATCATAAGAGATTAACATATGATGGACTTTTGATTTTTTGGATTGATTTAAAAAATAGATGAAATTAAAAAGAAATTTAAAAGGAAAAATAAATTTAATATTATTTTATGTTTGTGTCTAAGGACTAGTTTTTTACACAATATTTTTTTTAATTTTTGGATTGACTTTAAAAATTATGAATTTAAAAAGAAAATGAATTCAAAGAAAAATGAATTTAATATTATTTTATGTTATGTGTCTAAGGCTAGTTTTTGACACATGGTATGTTTTTCTATTAATTTTAAAAAGAAAATGAATTTCAAAAGAAAAGGAATTTAATATTATATTTTGTTTGTTTCCAAAATCCAATGGTCCAAATTAATTGTGGTTTCTAAAAATGTTTTCATCTCTATATAAACCATCTTCCTCTCCAAATTTTAAAGCAACAAATTTTACATTTCATAATCCTCCAAAACTCAAAAGTTCCATTGTTGCTCTCTATAAGTTCCCAATTTTTTTTCTTTTCATCTTATTCTTGAGAGAGTGTTATTGTATTGTAAGGATAAACTTATTGAGTACTTAAACTTGTAAATCCACTCTAGTGAGAGTTGTATTGTGTTCTTCAAAAATTCCATTTGTAACGGTTTGATCCTAAACTGTGGAAAGGATCGGGTTTTCTCTTGAACCCGTAAAAGGAGCGGTGGTGTAACGGTTGGGCTCTAATCCATGGAAAGAGTCGAAAAGACTTTATTCAAATTCCCAAGAGGCGCTTGGGGAGTGGAGTAGGTCTAGTTTGACCGAACCACTATAAAAATTACGGTGTCTTCTTCTCTAACTCTTTTCTTTTTATTTTTGCAATTAATTTAATCTATTACAAAGCCTCCTTTCTTTAATGGTACTAATTATAGTTATTGAAAAATAGAATGAGATTTTTCTTGCTTTCTATTGATTATGATTTATGGGATATTGTTGAGGAAGGTTTTAAAATTCCAACAAAAGATGTTGATGGTGTTAGAACTATAAAACCTAAGGAAGAATGGTCAATAAATGAAAAGAAAGCATGCTCTTTAAATGCCAAAGCTATTAATTGCTTATTTTGTGCTTTGAATGAAGTTGAGTATAATAGAGTGTCTATTTGCAAAACCGCTAAAGAGATATGGGATAAATTAGAAATTACTCATGAAGGAACTAGTCAAGTAAAAGAAACAAAGATTGACATGTTAGTTCATCAATATGAAATGTTTAAAATTGATGAAAATGAAGCTATTTCTGATATGTTTATTAGATTTAATAACATTGTCAATGCTTTAGAAGGACTTGGGTACTCAAATCTTGAGAAGATAAAGAAGCTATTGTGGTCTTTGCCTAAACAATGGCAGCCTAAAGTCACCGCAATTCAAGAGGCAAAGGATCTCAAATCTCTCTCCATTGATGAACTCATGGGCTCGTTGTTGACGCATGAGATAAAGATCAAGAAAAACATGGAGGATGAGAAGAAAAAGAAAGAAAAAAGTATAGCTTTAAAGACCATCTCTTTAGAAGTTGACTCCCAAGATAAAGATGACCTTGATGAAGATGATATTGCCTATCTTTCACGTAAGTATAAGAACTTCATCAAGAGAAAGAAGCAATTCAAGAAGCATCTCTCCAACCAAAAAGAGTCAAAAGGTGAAAAGAGCAAAAAGGATGAGTTAATATGCTATGAATGCAAGAAGCCGAGTCATATTAGAACCGATTGTCCTTTTCTCAAATCATCCAAGAAATCCAAGAAGAAAGCAATGAAAGCTACTTGGGATGATAGCGATGAAAGCGAAAGTGGGAGTGGTAATGAAGAAGTGGCCAATTTTTGCTTCATGGCTCATAGTGACAAAGAGGATGAACAAAATGATGAGGTAACTCTAGAACCTCTTTCTTATAATGAATTGTTTGAAGCTTTTGAAAATATGCAAAATGATTTAGAAAAACTTAGTTCTAAGTATGTTGTGCTTAAAAAGAAATACAATGTTTTATCTAGTAAAAATAAGTCTTTACTTGAAGAAATTGCTTGCTTAAAAGAGAATGAGCATGATGCTATGCATATTGATGAAATTAATATCTCTTGTGACAAGCATGCTTTTGATTGTGATGAGAAAAATGCCTTGCTTGACAAAGTTAAATTTCTTGAGCATGATAGTTGTGAAAAAGATAATTTGATTAAATTACTCAAAGAAAAGGAATTTAGTGCTTTGCAAGAACTTGATAAGGTTAAAGAATCCATTAAAAAGTTGACAATAGGTGCTCAAAGATTAGACAGGATAATTGAAGTAGGCAAGCCTTTTGGTGATAAAAGAGGTTTAGGCTATATTGATGAATATTCTACTCCTTCAAGTTCTAAAACTATCTTTGTTAAAGCATCTCATAATATGCCTAAGCTTAATATGTCTAAGGTTGTGTCTAAGCATGTTAAATCTAACTTTGTGCCTATATGTCATTATTATGGTGTTGAAGGCCATATTAGACCTAAGTGTTTTAAATTGAAATATGCTCATACTACTTCTCCAAGAAGAAATTTTTCTCAAAGGGCAAAGTTTCACAATGCTCCAAGGAATAATTTCTCCAAGAAAAGTAGAGTGCATAAATTTGTTGTAAGAGATAAATCTTTGCATAGTGTTGTTTGTTTCTCATGTGGCAAGTTTGGACATACAACTTATTCTTGTTACTTGTCTAAATCCAATGCCTTAAATGTCTATGCAAAAATGAAATGGATTCTCAAGTTTGTCAATGCTAACCATCTAGGACCCAAACAAGTGTGGGTACCAAAGAATCAAACTTGAACATTTGTGTTTGTAGGTTTGTTTGAAAGCCTCTAAGAAAAACAAGTGGTACTTGGATAGCAGTTGCTCGAGGCACATGACGGGAGACCCATCCAAGTTTGTCTCTCTCTCCAAAAAGGATGGAGGTCTTGTAATCTTTAGTGACAACAAGAAAGGTAAAATAATTGGTAAAGGTAGTATAGGTAATGAATCTTCTATTTTAATTGAAAATGTACTTTTGGTTGTTGGTTTGAAACATGATTTACTTAGTATTAGTCAATTGTGTGATAAAGGCTTTAGAGTTGTGTTTGATAAAAAGAATTGCATCATTGAAAATGCTAGTGATAGAATAGTTACATTTGAGATGAAAATGTTTATACTATTGATTTGAATGATTGTCCTATTAATGATAAATGTGTATCGGCTTTGCATAATGATTCTTGGTTATGGCATAGAAGACTAGGATATGCTAGCATGCACTTAATTTCAAATATTTCTAAGAATTCTTTGGTTAGAGGTCTTCCCAAATTTAAATTTGAAAAAGACAAAGTTTGTGATGCTTTTCAAATGGGTAAGCAAACTAAGTTCTCTTTCAAATCTAAAAATGTAATCTCTACAACCAGACCCCTTCAACTATTACACATGGACTTATTTGGCCCTTTTAGAATTGCTAGTTTTGGAGGGAACTATTATGCCTTTGTGATAGTTGATGATTTTTCAAGATTTACTTGGGTTTTGATGCTAAAACATACGGATGGTGCTTTGAAAAGCTTTTCTAGTTTTGCAAAAAGAGTTCAAAATGAAAAAAGTTTTTTTATTTCTAAAATTAGGAGTGATCATGGAGGAGAATTTGATAGCAATACTTTTGAAACTTTTTGTGAAGAAAATGGTTTTTCTCATAATTTCTCCGCTCCAAGAACTCCTCAATAAAACGGTGTAGTTGAAAGGAAAAATCGTACTTTGCATGAATTTTCTAGATCAATGTTGCATGAGTATGGTCTACCTACATACTTTTGGGCGGAAGCCGTTAACACCGCTTGTTATGTTTTAAATAGAGTTTTAATTGAACCTTCTTTGGATAAAACTCCTTATGAACTTTGGCATAACAAAATTCCAAATATTGGGTATTTCAAAGTTTTTGATTGCAAATGTTTTATTTTGAATAACAAAGAAGAACTTGGAAAATTTGATTCTAAGACGGATGTTGGTATTTTTCTTGGCTATTCCTCTACTAGTAAAGATTATAGAGTTTTCAATAAAAGAACTTTAGTAATTGAGGATTCTATGCATGCAGTATTTGATGAATCTTGCAATGTTATTTCTAATGAGCCTATTTATAGTGATATTTTAGAAGGAAATTTTAGAGATTTACTTGTTAGTGACAAAGGCAAGGAAATTGTTTCAAGTAAGCAAGAGGTGAGCTTAATCGAAAAGAACGAAGTTGGTTCTTCATCCATGCCTAAAGAGTGGAGGTATGCTCCTTCCCATCCCAAAGAATTAATTCTTGGTGATCCCGAACAAGGTGTGAAAACTCGTTCCTCTCTTAATATGTTTAATAATCTTGCTTTTGTTTCTCAAATTGAACCAAAAAGTTTTAAAGATGCCGAAAATGATGAATTTTGGATTTTAGCTATGCAAGAAGAATTAAATCAATTTGAAAGGAATAAAGTTTGGGAGTTAGTCCCTAGGCCCTCTCATGCTTCTATAATTGGAACTAAATGGGTCTTTAGAAATAAAATGGATGAAAATGGAAATATCATTAGAAATAAAACTAGACTTGTAGCTCAAGGTTATTTTCAAGAGGAAGGAATATATTATGAAGAAACTTTTGTACCGTTGCTAGATTAGAAGCTATTAGAATGTTGCTTGCTTTTGCTTCTTGTAAGAATTTCATTTTGTATCAAATAGATGTGAAAAGTGCATTTTTAAATGGCTATATCATGGAGGAAGTTTATGTAGAACAACCTTCAGGGTTTGAAAGTTTTGATTTTCCTAATCATGTCTATAAGTTGAAAAAGGCTCTTTATGGCTTAAAACAAGCTCCAAGAGCTTGGTATGATAGACTTAGTAATTTCTTGCTTGAGAATGGATTTAAAATGGGTAAAATTGATACTACTCTTTTTATTAAGACTAAAGAAAATGATATGCTTTTAGTACGAATATATGTGGTTCATATTATTTTTTGTTCTACTAATCCATCTTTGAGTGAAGAATTTTCTAACTGTATGCATAGTGAAATTGAGATGAGTATGATGGGAGTACTTAGCTTCTTCCTTGGACTCCAAATCAAACAACTCAGGAATGGTATTTTCATAAGTCAAGAAAAATACACAAGGGATTTGCTCAAAAGGTTCAAATTCAATGAAGGTAAAATTGCAAAAATTCCTATGGGCACATCCACTAAGCTTGACAAGGATGAAAAAGGTAAGTGTGTGGATATAAAAACTTATAGAGGTATGATTGGATCTTTACTTTATTTAACCACCAGTAGACCCGATATTATATTTAGTGTATGTCTTTGTGCTAGATTTCAATCTTGTCCTAAGGAATCACATTTACATGCCGTTAAAAAAAAAAATTAAATATTTGCTTGGTACTATTGATTTAGGCTTATGGTATCCTAGAAATGTTGAATTTAATTTGGTAGGATATTCCGATGCGGATTTTGCGAGTAGTTTACTTGACCGTAAGAGTGCTAGTGGGACTTGTCAATTTCTTGGTAGTTCCTTAGTCTCTTGGTTTAGTAAAAAGAAAAAATCAGTTGCCTTATCCAATATCGAAGTGGAATATATTGCAATTGCTAGTTGTTGTGCTCAAATTCTTTGGATAAAACAAACTCTTTGTGATTTTGGATTAAAGTTTGATAATGTGACTATATTTTGTGATAATACTAGTGCTATTAGTTTGACTAAAAATCTATACATCATTCTAGGACTAAGCATATTGATATTAGGCATCACTTTATTAGAGAACGTGTGCAAAAGGATAATATTACTCTTGAATTTGTAGGCTCTAATAATCAATTAACGGATATTTTTACCAAACTTTTGCAAAAATAGGCTTGAGCTCGGTACTATTCGTTGTGATGCCTCTTGATTTTATAATTTTACTTGTTAAATCTAAGGCGTTTTGATAGGGGGAGATATGGAAAGCATGTGTTAATATTCTTAGGGGGAGTTGTGCTAAATTTATGTTCATGTTTTTAAGGGAAACATTTATGTAATTCTAAATTTTTCTTAATTATTCTTTTTGATGATTCCAAAGGGGGAAGTTTAAGAAAAATATGCTATAAATTTGTTATGATTTTGATCGTATTAATTAGGGGGAGAATATATTTTTTTGAGTGAATTTCAAGAATGATCTTTATGGTGATATGTTGAATTTTATTATGTGCTACATATAGTTTACATGTATTTCAAGCTATTTTTCTTGAATGGTTTGTCATCATCAAAAAGGGGGAGATTGTTGGCTTTTTGGCCCTTAATCTCAAATTAATTAATTTTAATTAATTAATTAATCGATGTTTTGATGATAACAAACTCAATTTTTAGTTAATGAAAATCTTAGTGTTTTAATATGTCAATAGCGTAGAGCTCGAAACAACGATTCCAACACCTCTTGAATCACTCAAATCGGAGCTAAAACGAAAACGATATGACCGAAACAAGTCTATAGAGAAAATATCTAGTGGATGACATGGCATAACCAGACCATTTACATGTAGACATATGGCAACATATTGGTTGAATGATGGATCATAAGAGATTAACATATGATGGACTTTTGATTTTTTGGATTTATTTAAAAAATAGATGAAATTAAAAAGAAATTTAAAAAGAAAAATAAATTTAATATTATTTTATGTTTGTGTCTAAGGGCTAGTTTTTTACACATGGTATGTTTTTTATTTTTGGATTGACTTTAAAAAGAATGAATTTAAAAAGAAAATGAATTAAAAGGAAAATGAATTTAATATTATTTTATGTTTGTGTCTAACGGCTAGTTTTTGACACATGGTATGTTTTTTTATTAATTTTAAAAAGAAAATGAATTTCAAAAGAAAAGAAATTTAATATTATATTTTGTTTGTTTCCAAAATTCAATGGTCCAAATTAATTGTGGTTTCTAAAAATGTTTCCATCTCTATATAAATCATCTTCCTCTCCAAATTTTAAAGCAACAAATTTTACATTTCATAATCCTCCAAAACTCAAAAGTTCCATTGTTGCTCTCTCTAAGTTCCCAATTGTTGCCTGGAAAAATCAACAACAAAATTTTCAACCTGTGGCGCAAAAAGAAGGCCCACCAAGATTCTTCCAGCACAACAATGGTCAACAGAGCAATCAAGCAAGTAACTCACAACAACCACCGCAATCCTCTTCTTTGAAGAGCCTATTGAAGCAATATATAGAGAAAAACGAGACAGCGCTTCAAAGTCGAGCTACGTCCATCCGCAACCTCAAATTGCAAATGGGCCAGATTGCAAGTGAGCTGAAAAGTAGACCGCAAGAGGCGTTGCCAAGTTATACCGATCTTCCACGCAATCCAGGGGTATCAGGTAAGGAGTAATGTCAGGTTGTGACATTATGCAATGGAAAGACTATGGAGGGGAAAAAGAACTCTGGTTCATCCAGGGGTAAGGTGAAGGACGTGCTGATCATAATTGATAAATTTATTTTGCCAGCTGACTTCATCATCCTGCATTATGAGGTCGATAAAGATGTGCCCATCATTTTGGGGTGACCTTTCCTATCAACGGGTCGTGCTCAAATTGATATGCACAAGGGAGAAATCACTTTGAGTATAAACGGACAGAAGCTCAAATTTAATATAATTCGTGCCATGATCCGGATGAAGAAGACTTACAAGATTCTGATGATGACCTGAATTTGATTGAAGAAGAAAAGTCTGAAGAAGAGTGTGAAGAAGAGGATGCCAATGCATCCGTAGATGTCTGCAACGCGATCGTAGCAAAAAAAACAAAGAAGAGGATATGATCGCAACGCAAGAAGAAGAGCCAAAAAAAGAAAGAAAAACAACACAACCTTCCCTCGTCGAACCACCAACACTTGAACTAAAGACCCTACCAACCCATTTGAAGTACGCATTTCTAGGACAGAATGAGAAGCTGCCAGTGATAATTTCCTCTGCGCTCAACGAAGATCAAGAGAATGCGTTGATGAGCATTCTCAAGAAACATGTGCGAGCAATTGGCTGGACGCTCGCTGACATCAGAGGAATTAGCCCCACGTACTGCATGCACCACATTCGTCTTAAGGACGACCACAAAGCAACAATTGAAATTAAACGAAGACTTAACCCTGCGATGAAGAAGGTTGTAAAAAAGGAGATTATCAAGTGGCTAGATGCGGTCATTATCTATCCCATAGAAGATAGCACGTGGGTCAGCCCCGTGCAATGTGTGCCGAAGAAGGGCGGAATGACGGTAGTCCCAAATGAGAACAATGAATTAATACCGCAAAGAACCATCGTTGGATGGCGCATATGCATGGACTATCGCAAGTTGAATGCGGCCACAAAGAAAGATCACTTCCCTCTGCCATTCATTGATCAAATGCTAGACAGACTAGCAAGGAATGATTTTTACTGCTTTTTGGATGGGTATGCCGGATATAATCAAATCATGATAGCTTCTAAAGATCAAGACAAGACCACATTCACCTGCCCATATGGGACATTCGCTTTTCTCCACATGCCGTTTGGCCTTTGCAATGTGTGAAGCACATTCTAGAGGTGTATGATGACGATCTTTTCAGATTTTCTCGAGGACTCAGTAGAAATATTTATGTATGACTTCTCCATTTATGGGAACACTTATGAAGTCTGCCTAGCAAACTTGGAGAAAATTCTGAAGAGATATGAAGAGACGAACCTGGTGCTCAACTGGGAAAAATGTCACTTCATGATGAAAGAGGGTATAGTGTTGGGACACAAGGTCTCCCGGGAAGGGTTGGAGGTGGACAAAGCAAAGATTGAAGCAATTGAAAAACTCTCACCTCCAACCAGTGTGAAGGTTGTGCGAAGCTTCTTGGGGCATGCTGGATTCTATAGACGATTTGTCAAGGACTTTTCTAAGATTGCACGACCACTGAGTGTGTTGTTAGAGGCGAACAGGAAATTTGAGTTTGACAACAATTGCCTCAATGGATTCAGAGTTTTAAAAGATGTGCTGCTTACCGTGCTAGTACTAATTGCGCCGGATTGGACAATGCCATTTGAAATCATGTGCGACGCAAGTGGGCATGCGATAGGGGCCGCATTAGCGCAAAAGAAGAAACTATTTTGTATCCCATCGCATATGCGAGTAAAACTCTAAACCTTGCTCAAATATATTATACCACCACTGAGAAAGAACTTCTGGCTGTGATTTTTGCGTTGGAGAAATTCAGGGCATATCTGTTGGGAACCAAGGTATTCATTCATATTGATCACTCGGCAATCAAATATTTAATGATAAAAAAGGACGCAAAGCCGAGGTTGATCAGATAGATTCTCCTCCTTCAAGAATTTGATATCAAGATAATTGATTGGAAAGGGACAGAGAATCAAGTTGCAGATCACTTGTCTAGATTGGAAAATCCCGAGGTTGATCGCAATGAATCTGAGGTGACTGTCGTGTTCCCGGATGAGCATCTGTTCCATATAGAAGAATTGCCCTGGTATGCAGACATCGTTAATTATTTGGTTTTTGAAAAATTTCCTGAAGATTACACCTATCATCAACAGAAGAAGCTCAAGAATGAATGCAGACACTATTATTGGGATGAGTTGAATCTGTATAAAAGAGGTGCAGACCAAATCATTCGATTATACGTACTAGATACTGCTCAAGAATGCATATTTTCACAATGCCACGACTCACCATATGGTGGGCACTTTGGAGGGCAACGTATTGCAGCCAAAGTTTTGCAAAGTAGATTCTTTTGGCCTTCATTATTCAAGGATACAGTTAACTACACAATGAAATGTGATCGGTGTCAACGCACAGGCAACATTTCATGGAAGAACGCAATGCCAATGAACACTATCTTGGAGCTGGAACTATTTAACATATGGGGGATTGATTTCATGAGACCATTCCCTCATTCGAACGGTAAGCATTATATTTTATTAGCCATCGACTATGTCTCCAAGAGGGTAGAGGCAACAGCATGTGCCGCAAGTGATGCGGCGGTAGTCTACCAGTTCCTGAAAAAAAATATTTTCACTCGTTTTGGCACTCCCCGTGCCATCATAAGTGATGAAGGATCACACTTTGTCAATCACAATATCAAGGAGCTGTTGCACAAGTACAATATTCTTCACAAACTAGCCACCACATACCATCCGCAAACGAATGGCCAGGCTAAAGTGTCCAATCATGAAATTAAATTGATACTTGAGAAGGTAGTAAAACCTTCATGGAAAGATTAGGCAATGAAGCTTAATGATGCGTTGTGGGCATACTATACCGCATTTAAAACACCAATAGGTATGTCCCCCTATGCGTTGGTATTTGGTAAGGCGTGTCATTTTAGGTATGTCCCCCTATGCGTTGGTATTTTGTAAGGCATGTCATTTGCCTTTGGAGCTGGAGTATAAAGCATTGTTGGCGGTCAAGAAGCTGAATTTTGATTTGAAGAAGGTAGGGGAAGCGCGAAAAATGCAACTGGTCGAACTAAAAAATGGAGGAACAACGCATATGAAAATGCAAAGATTTATAAAGAGCGCACCAAGCGCTAGCATGATCAACGCATATGCGGTAAGAACCTCCAAGTCGGGCAAAAGGTCTTGCTATTTAACTCACGTTTGCGCCTCTTCCCGGGAAAGCTAAAGTCACGTTGATCTGGACTGTTCATAATTAGACAAGTACTTCCACACAGTGCGGTGGAATTATCAAATGATGACAGAACCAACATATTCAAAGTCAATGGGCAGTGAGTAAAGGCATATCATGGAGAAGGCTAGCATCGCCAAGTCGACTCTGTGGGTCTAAAGAACTGTGAACAAAGAAGGAAGTAGGTGGTCCCTGCGTTATCAAATGATCGTAATCTATCAAGGACGCAGGTTTTGAGAAACCTTAATTCTTCAACTCTTTTCTCCACTACTCGGAATTTTTACTATCTTTTCAAATCCTGATCTATCCTTATTTTACTCACACTATTTTTATTTCTGAAAATAATGACCGCAACTTCAATGCCAAATCGGTATGAGTTTAGTGTAAGAAAGAGTGCATTGCTCGTAGTTGGATGTCCGCATGAAACCCATGGGGGCAAGCCAAAACGAAGGCAAGGCACTCAAATCAGTGTATGGTCAGAAAAAAAATAGCAATAAAGAAAATTTTTGTGCAAGAATAAATCATTTGACACCCCGGTGGAAAATTTTCTTTTTGAAATAAATCATGTGATGTTCCGGAATTTAGTAAAGTCCTTTTGAAAGTTAAGCTTGCAATCCCTAAGTCTTAGAAATATTTTGGGAAGAGACTTGAATAAGACTTAAGGAAATTCTGGCATATAGGATTTGAGCGAAGTATTCTTGAGAAATCTAGGAAAAGAACATTGCGGTTTTCTTGCTAAAGGAATCTTTAGCTTATACTTGAGGAGAAGCATTGTTTAAATTTGGTGGTGTGATAACAGGCAAAAATAGTAAGTGGGAGCGGGACGTGTGTCAACACATCCCACAGTCTCTCTCATTAGGTTGTAGTAAACTTTCATGCTTGCCCTCGAGACACCTTTACTTGTGTCCCCCAATGGATGACATTTGCTTGAATTTTTTATTCGAATCTCCTGAAATAGATAGGATTGCTTTAGTTTTTCCCTCAATTAGTTTTTTCCAACTGTTGGCTCATCGAGGAAAAACTCTAGAATTTAAAATGAGGGGTTATACTTACAAGAAAATGTTAAGAAAGTTAATATTTTCTAGACCAAACAACGGTGACTAATAACTATGAAGACAAGTTGTTTTGGTGTAATTACTGATTAAGATTATCTCAATTCAGTGAAGGGGTACCTGATCACTCTAGTGTGATACGGTTTGAATCGTGTGCTAAGTCGTATCGCGCCCAAATTAAATTCGTGATTTACTCACTAAATATAGCAAGGGAAGTATGGAGTCGATCCTACAGAGAGCCGACTTAGATTTCTCAAGTTTGAAGCTTATAGGATGTGACAAAGGGGGTTTGTGAAAATTGTAAACGCAAATAGCAGAAGTGAGATTAAATGTGTAAAAATTATCAATCAAACAAAACATTTAGCTTGGGCTTTATTCCATTCCTTTCTCAATTATATCATAAACTTATTTAAAAGATTATTGATAACGGGTAGAAATGCACGTTATCATAGTGCTAAGTTCTTAAACAATATTGGATTGTGTTGATGAAATATGATAAATTACGTTCATTAAACATAAATTCTATAATATTGCGGTCACATGCGTCCAACGCATTAGAATAGTTGATCTTTATATTTTTGTGCAGAATATGCGTTAACACAATGCAAAGATGGCGATCGTAGGAATTCACTGGTCGAGCGCAACTTCACCGCAAAGCTTTGCGTTGATCTTGCTCGCAGACATTCGCCTAAGAAGGATCACCACAACTTGGTCAGCGCAACATGGTGGGCGCATCCGGGTGAAAGGCCAATTAAGAGCGATGGGATAGAAAGCTGATGACAGTCGAATCCAAATTAAGATGACAGCTGATAACGGTCAAAAAGTACATTTTGCTTTATCGGTGATAATTATTCGGCGCATCAATCAGGAATTAAAGCTATCCCATCTGTAAAACAGGGAGATAGAAGCCGCCTTTCACCATGGATGCCCTATAAATACCAAGTGCATTTTTCAGAAAAGGGGTTGATCGGTTGACGAGTTAACCAGAAGCATGAACGCATTCTAGGGATTGTTAGCCGAAACTTTTCTCAACCCGTTCACCATATATTCATCGCATTTCCAGTTTACCAACTCTTTTCAAACTCCACTGCATTTGATATTTATTTTCATCAACGCAAACAACAAACCCAACGATTTATTTATTTAACTGGTTATCGCAAGTCTTCATAAAAATCACCAACGCAACTATTTTCACAAGTCCCTGTGTTCGACCCTAGACTTACCAGGAAACTCAGTGGAATTTACACTTGAATTCTGCTAGGGAAACTTGAGTGCATAACACAATCCATCAACGCATATCATCCATATTTCCATTCAATATAATAATGTATCAATTATGCGAGAAATTCCAATTAAAATTTAGTCTACTCATTTAGAATCCTAACTGGTAGTCCGTAAAATCAAGTTAATTTCAAGAAAAGTGAGAATCCTCAACTAAACAACAAACCAACAAGCATTAAGATTAAAGGCAGCATTAAGTCAAACAATTGATTTCCATCGTCTAATCAATTATTTGAGCGAAATTTATCTAGGTTAGAAAGTAATGCTTATTAAATGAAATCCCAATTTAACTTCACAAACTTTACAACCCTTGCTTTTAGGTGATTACTACCTAACGATTACAAATTAGGGCCAATTAAAGCAAACAATCGTACAAACATAGCCAATTTGTCAGATTATCCCATGCAAGACAATTGAATAAATAACTCAAGATAAATTTCATATAGATCAGAAAAGTCTCAATAGAATTACAAACCAAAGTCTCAAGAATGAAACAAAATGGAAATAAACTACGTAAACCAAGATAAGTACTTACCCTTTATTCACAAATCATCTTCTAAATTCAATTTTCAAGTTCTACGGTGTTCAAAGAGCAAGAAAATTCAATATTTTGTACAAAGAAAAGGGAAAAAAATGAGTCAAATCAGATTGGTGGCCATTTTTAAATCCTCTGACTGACAGTTTATTTAAAGCAATCACCATAGCATTGCAATGTTGTGCACAGCGTCGAAATGCTACCCTGTCTTCAGCACTTCCGCCTCAAGATTGTAACGTTGCAATGCTATCCCATTCTCCATGGAATGGGTAGCTACTTCCTTGTAGCACTGTGTAACGCTCAATTCGAGTGTTGCAATGCTCTGACTGGGTAGAATCTTCAATTTTCTTGGTCTTTTTTCTCCATTTGTACAATTTAGCTCCTTACTTGGCTATTTTAACGTCTTTCCGTCTCGAACGCTTCATTTAGCCTCTTGTAACTCGAGTCATACAAAACCATCAATTTAACCACTTTAAATAGCTTAACGATCCCGAATTAAGTAGAGGAAGATAACACATTTTTGGTGCTATCAAGGTAAAACAAGCAATCACACATAAATCATCAATTTATCAAACCATAATGTTTCCTACTCAAGCTTCAACAGTCAACTAGAATCACATACACAATCGATGAGGCATTCAAAAAGCATTCCACCATTTCAAGGCAAGTTTGAAAATTTGTTAAAAGATTTTTCATGCATGTACAAGCATAAAGTTATTTATTTTGTGCAAGAGCAAGCCCGGAATGACCTTATGAATCCTCAATTTGTTTTTCGCCTACACTGGCTCGAAGGATCTGGAATTAGGCTTCTTAAGTTCAAAGTGGCAATGATATTAAATTGGAGTAGTCAAAATCTATTCAATCATCGCCTTTTATCACGTGTTTTTTTCTCTCTTCTCCTTTTTTTTTCTTAAATGAAGAGGAAACTTAATCTCGGAAGGCGACTTTCATTTTGGCTTGCCCACACGGATTACGTGGAAGACATCCAAATATGGGCCGATTCCCCTTCAAAAGTGTCTAAGCTTACTCATTCCTCTGGAGTACTTTAGCTCAGAAGGAAACCATGGGTGTCATGGCCACCGCAGGTTAATCATACCCTTGAAGAAGAGGAGTAAACCCATATTTTTTCTTTTTATTTTCCTTTTTTTTCTTTTCAATTTTTTTAGCACAAATTGTGATATTAATTCACTACATATCAAGACATGCATTACTAAATTGAATCATGGAATGACTAATATCTATCACCAAGGCGGCCTTTTGGAGTGACAACAAACTTATGGTCCCATAATTCAATTCTAAGCAAGCAAACATGGTCAATATAAATATGAAAAGGGCTTCTAGATGTATGAACAAAAAAAGTTAACCAAAAATTTCAAAAATGCCATGAAAAATCGTGAATCCTTTCTTCCGACCAATTCTCATGCAAGAACAATTCATAGGAGTATGTCATAGACTAGTCATAGCAAGGAACAAAACAACAAGATAAACCACAATCAAGCAAGTATAGTCCAAAAAAATCCAAACACCCTACCCCCAACTTTTAAAGCACACATTGTCCCTAATGTAATGAAAAATAAAGTACGAGGGATCAGAAAAATTTCCTGAATAATAGAGTGAAGGAAGGATATAGGAGACCCGAATTAACTCTTCTCCATCAACAATCCCAGCAATTCAAGAAGGATAGAAAGAATTAGGCTCAGTGATAAAAGAAAAACTACAGAATGAAATCTAATCTATGAAAACAAGTAAATTTAAATTCTGGTTGCCTCCAGGAAGTGAAAATTTTTAGAGTCAGTTGCTCGACCATGGCGACTCATTATCAAATGTAAACCGGTGAGTCCAACCGATAGGTGATGTCAAAGCAATCTAAAGATTCGTCATCATGGAAGACCTTCAACCTGTACTTGTTCACTTTTAAAATTTTCCCTATCTCAAGATTAATAATATCTACTGCACCATAAGGATAAACGTGAGAAATGCCAAATGGCTCAAGCCACTTTGATCGAAGTTTTCTAGGCATAAATTTCAAACGAGAGTTATATAAAAGAACTTTTTGCCCCACCTGAAGCTCTTTTGACGCGATATTCCTATCATGAAAATCTTTTGCTCTTTGTTTGTAGATCAGAGAATTTTCAAATGATTCTAACCTGAGTTGTTCCAATTCTTGAAGCGTTTCAGAATCACAATTACACTTCTTTGCTGCCCAATATGCCTTATGTTGAATCTCACTGGAAGATGGCAAGCTTTTCCATAGACCATCCTATAGGGAGACATCTCAATAGGGGTCTGAAGGCCGTTCTGTGAGCCTACAAAGCATTGTCAAGTCAAAGGCTCCAATCTTTCCTTCCTGGGTTGACCACTTTCTCCAAAATAGCCTTCACTTCCCCGTTGGACATCTTCGCATGCCCATTCATCTGAGGGTGGTATGGGGTGGCAATACGATGTTGTACACCATACTTTTTCAACAAGGAAGCAATGACTCAATTGCAAAAATGTGATTCTTGGTCGCTAATAAATGCCTTAGGGAAGCCAATTCTGCATAAAATGTTAGACTTCAAGAACCCTGCAACACTTTAGCATCATTAGTAATAGTGACCTTTGCTTCCACCCATTTCGAAACATAGTCCACTGCCAATAGAATATACTTAAACCAACAAGATGAAGGAAACGGTCCCATATAATCTATCCACCATATGTCAACTATCTCACGGAAAATAATAGGAACTTGAGGGTATTCCAAGCGTAGTAGATCACGTGATGTTTCTTATTAACCTTTTGTCCCAACACCACTCCTACAGCATGATCGCTCGCATCACACATAATTTCAAAAGGAAAAATCTAACGAGGAGCTTGAATAATTGGAGCATATGACAAGCCATCTTTCAGCATGTCAAAGATTGCCTTGCATTTAACTCAAAAGCCACATCCTTGTGAAGAAGAGAGGTCATCGGCTGAGCAATTTTGCTAAAATATTTGATAAACCTGTAATAGAAACCTGCATGCCCAAGAAAAGATTGAACCTCCCTCACGTTTATGGGGTAAGGGAGCTTAGCAATAACATTATTCTTGGCAAGATATACCTCAATACCATGCCCAGAAACAATGTGTCCTAAGACAATTCCACGAGAGGCCATAAAATGACATTTTTCGAAATTAAGCACAAGGTTAGACTCAATACATATTTCTAGCACCCTAGATAAGATTAACATAATGTTGAATTTTATGTCCTAAAACTCGTAGTTTGTAAATTAATAAACATATTCTGCTTTGCTTTTCGATAAAGTTGTTATTGAAATTGTAATCTTGAATCCAATAAACTAAGGTCCTGAGGCTATTTAATGTAGTGACATAAATGTAGATCAAGTTCAAATATATAGCCAAAATGGTTTATAGTATATGAATAAGGTTGGGCACCTTATTATGGGGACACTATGGATGCGGCCCACTTTGTAGTTAGTACAAACGATGTGATCCTAAATCGTTCATATAGAGATATGTAAGTGGGGGCATCCTATGCAATGAGTTTGCATAAGACTAAACCATGAAATAGTCACTTTTTACGTTCTAAACGTCGTTTTATATATAAAACTGACTATTTCGTTAATTGATGACCTAGGTAAATTAATCTTAATTCTGAGCTAACTATGAACTCCTGTTCACTCGAAATTATCCTTAGATCTACATAGGTGAGCAGCCCAATATCGCTGGCCCAATAAACCTCCCATTTCAAGGGTAAGATCGGGTGGATAGCTGAGAACATAGGGTGCAAGATGGAATTCACTCCTACCCGTTATAGAGATAGTAGATAGGTTGTTCGCTTTAGTACTGAATCCAGGTCCTGAACAAGAGGCCCTACCCTCTCCTTGGCCTGAGAGGAATTCGGTTTATATCTTGAACCTTAAACCAATTGTTCATTAGAGAATCAGTGGAACTTAAGGAACAAGATGTAGTCTTGGGGGTAAAACGGTTTTTATGACCCAGCCGAGATTACGAACAACCTGTGAAGGATTAGCTTACTAATCATGGTTATATCAAATGTACAAAAATATATCTATAGTGAGGGGAGTGCAACTATGGGACTATAATAGAATGATCTGTTAGTTAATGAATGTTGATTAGCTCCGTCTAAAGAGTTTAGCTAGCTAATCTCAGATCGTTGGAGCCCATGATCTATAGGTCCATTAGGTTTCCCTACTAGCTCATATGGAATAAACTTAGAACAGTATGATAGAATAATTCGAATTATTCGAATTAGGTGAAGAGAGAGAAACCGACAAGTATATGTGATATAGTGGTCGGGTTTTTCAGTTTAGAGATACAACTTTAATATTTAAATGTGATTTAAATATCAAGAATATGAATATGTTCATATTCGGAAGCTCGAAAATAATGGAAATGGTCAAAGATGGAAAAAGTCAAAGAGTTGACTTTTGACTTTGAAAAGTCAAACTTTGACCGACCTTATATTCAAATGTGATTTGAATTTCGAGAAAATGAATGCGGATTCATGCTCGGGAGGTCAAAATAAGTCAACACGAAAAAAATCATAAAAAGTCAAAATGTTGACTTTTTCAAAGTTTGACTTTGACCAAAAGACTATTTTGCCCTTTGACTAAAGTTAGTGAAAAAATCTAAACTTTTGTTGGATAATTCCACTAACAAAATAGTGGGCTAGGTGTTGGCTTATAGTGGAGACATTAAACCCACTAGATAGTGGATTATTGGTGTTGGATTTTTATAGATTTGGTTCATGCAATTGTTGCATGGTTTTTTTTCTATAAAATGGGCTTTGAATTTAAATTTAAGAGTTTTGACAATTTGCCAATTTTTGTTTTCAAAATTGGGCTGAAAAAACAAACCCAAACCCTACCCAAATTCTCCTTCATTTTCCATCTCTTTTATCTCTCTCAGTTTTCTTCATCCACCAAGTCCCACAACCCGGTTCTGAGTTCAGAGGATAGTAGGTCAACTCTAGTGGTGGTCCGTTCGTGTTCGGGTCGAGATTCAATGAGGAAAAGCGGATTTCAGGAGCTTCATGGTAATTATATTTACTATTTTTTTTTCCTTCAATTGCATGCTAGTTTTCTTTGAATTAAAAACAATTATAGTGTAATTAGATCTTAATTCCGCTGCGTATGTCTCATGCTCCATCACATAAAATCATGAAATGAGTCGCCATATACAATGAAATCATCTATAAATACCTCAATGCAATTTTCTATGAACTTAGAAAAACATTCATCATGCAGCGTCGGAAAGTGCTCGGAGCATTACGTAGTCCAAACAGAATTCTTCTAAAAGCAAAGGTGCAATAGGGACATGTAAAGGTCATCTTCAGCCTTTCTGGTTGACCGGGATCTAATAGAAACCCAAAAAACCATCAAGAAAATAGAAGAAAGGATTTCAAGCTAATCTTTCAAGCATATGATCTATAAATGGGATGGGAAAATGGTCCTTTCTAGTGACAACATTTAATCTCCTAAAATAAATACACATTCTCCACCCATTTGGAATCCTAACAGGAATTAAATGAAGGAAATCAAGCATGAGGATTTCCATGAGTAGCGGAAGGATCGTTCCAAATTCCATTAAACTTGAACATAAACAATTACAGTACAAGAACGAAAACTAACAGGTCATGCATAACAAGAAATTACAACATGCTAAGATGATATCAAGGAATAGATGCATACCTTTTAAGAACCATTCTTCAAACTCCCTCGATCAATCCAATGCATCCAAGAACAGCAACATGAACGCAACAACCAGTACATAACACCAAGACAACAAACACCACGATCACGAACCCCAAGAATGGCCTCCATGAACCAATCGAGTCACACTCGACTCACGAAGTGAGTGAGGACACCACCACAATGGTTACCTTGGTATTCTCGGTGTGAGAATCTAGGAGTTGTGGGCTATGTATGATCTTGGCTTGAAGAAGAGACTGGAGGACAACGATCATGTGGACGATCAAGCAAGTGGGAGATAGGAAGTTGTCTATCGTATAGACGATGTGCTCGATCGTGTAGTAAATGGCAGCCTATCGTATAGACTTAGCCACTCGAATGTTTAGCTATAATCAGCTGATGAACTATCATATAGTCAAAGCTCCATGATCGATTAGTCTCTGTGAGCTATCGCTTAGTGAAACACTTTCACTTGATAGCTTGTTCGTGAGTAACTTTCCAAATGAGGAAACTTTTCATTTTAGGAAAACATTTTTCCTTTTATCTCATGGTTACCATAAAACCATCAATAACCTCCCTCTCAATCGATTATTAGAGAAAAAGATTTAATTATCAAATATTTAACATTATTATAAATAAATATGACAACCAACTTACCATATTTTTTTTTATATAACTTATAGTTTTAATACTTCATCTCATGAAACATACAAACCTGTAGGATTGTATCAATAGCAGCGGAAGTACAAGGATCATCTAAGCATTCAAATTCACTAATTTTGGCAAAATATAAAGCATGCTTTTGCAGAAACAAGTGAGTTTCAAGACATACCTCTTGTAGAACTTCTTCAAAGCTACTTCACCAGCTGATCTTCTTTAAATCTTGTTGTAGACCACCTCAAGATCTTCTCCACTATTTTCTTGGTGCTCTAGATTGAGTTATGGGACTCAAAACAAGCTTGAATCAAGGGTAGAAGGAGAAAAGCTCACTTAAGCAACCTTGTTGAAGAACCCTTTCTTCAACCCGAATTTTCTCTAAAATTCTCTATAGATTGCATATCCTATTTTCACTCCAATATCCTCACTATATTGCAGATCAACATGCAAAGGAGTGAGTTGCATGAGTTGCAACTCATGCTTGGAGAAGACAAAGACAAGAAGATGCAATATGTGTGAGCTACTTCAAAGATGGATAATGGAAAATCTTGATTGTCCATTTATGTGTTTTGTTTTCTTTTCCTTTTTCAATTTTATCTCAAAAATGAAATTTTGATTTTATAAAATCTATTTTGATTTAAAAATGAAAATTTTAATTAATTTCATAAACTAATTATTAAATAAAACTTAATTAATTTAATATCAAATATTAAATTAATTTTAACACATATCAATCTTTATATATTTAAATCATATTTAAATATATATAATTCTTCCATTCCGTTTAATTCTTAAATTAAACACGTAATTATATCTCATATAATTACTAATTCTCTTAATTCTAATTTGAACATTTTAAATTAACTTATCACGCTATTTTAGAGCTAGTCTGTTACGAGCTAGTAGGAGGACCTCGCGAACCCATAGATCATGGGCTCCAACGATCTAAGATTAATTGGCTAAACTCATTAGACCAAATTAATCCCCGTTCATTAACTAGTGGGTCACTCCACTAAATCCCATAGTTGCACTTCCCTCACTGTAGATATATTATGTCCACATGATTTAACCACAATCAGCAAGTCGACCCTTCATAGGTTGTTCGTAATAACGGTTGGGTCAAATATCTATTTTATCCTCGAGATTATGTCTTATTCCTCAAGTCCCTACTGATGTTCTAATGAACAACTGGTTTGTGATCCAATCACCAAACCAAACTCTCTCAGCCCAGTGAGAGGGTGGGGCCCCTTGTTCAATACCTAGATTCAGTACTTGAGAGAACAACCTTTCTCCTATCCCTAAATTTAGTAGGCATGAACTCCGTCTTGCACCCTATGTCCCCAACTATCTATCTGATCTTACCCCTGAAATGAGAGTCTTATTGAGCCGGCGCTGTTGAGCCAACCGTCAACTATGCAAATCTAAGGGCAATCCTGAATAAACAGGAGTTCATAGTTAGCTCAGGATTAAGATCGAGTTACCTAGGTCATCTAGGTGAAATAGTCAGTCTTAAATAGTAAACAGCGTTATAAAGTAAGAGTGACTTATTTCTTGGTCCTGATCTTATGCAAACTCATTGCATAAGATGCCCCCACGTCATAACATGTACGAATTAGTATAACATCGTATGTAGCACTTTACAACTCTTTGTATCAACTACAGAGAAGGCCACATCCAATGGTGTTACCAGAATAAGGTACCCAATCTTATTCATGTACCATAGATCATTTTGACTATTTACTCGAACCTGATCCACTCTTATGTCTCCACATAAAGTTCAAGTACTCATACACTAGTCATGGGTCTTAGTTTATTGGATTTAGACTTTCATATAATTTATGAAATCAATAACAAGTATATTGATTATAAAAAATGTTTATCATCTTACAAACTGCGAGTTTTTACGACATAAAACCCAACAAAACCATAATTCTTTTTCTATTTTATAGTACTTAATGTAAATCATATTTACATTAATCCTCCACTTGATGTATCTCATAATCACACCAATTATATCATATATAATTGAATTTTCTCGTGTTAATTTGAACATTTCAAATCAACCCCAAGAACTGATTCTTAACTTGAATCCATTGAGCTACCAAGGGGACCTTGTGGACCTGTAGCTTGAAGCTCTAATGCTAGGTGAATAACTGACTAAACTCTTTAGTCACGGGATCCACCATCCGTTAACTGTCGGCCATTCCATTAGAGACCGACAGACGCACTCTTCTCACTACAGATATATTTCTGTATCTATATCAACCAATCAACAATGCGATAACCCTTCACAGATCACTCATAAGTACAACTGGCCCAATTTACTGTTTTTCCCCTATAGTTACATTTAACTCCTTAAGTACCACTGATTCCTCTAGTGAACAATAAGTCATAGTCCTACTATAACTGGGTCTTCTCTTCCAAAGAGAGGATGTGGCCACTATGTTCAAAACCTAGAATCAGCCCTTAAGGGAGCAATCTATCTACTTACCCCTATTTCGGGGAATGAGTGAATTTGTCTTGTGTAACTGAGCTCCCAGCTCCCCAATCAGACAAATCCCTTAAAAGGCAGGCTTGTTGAGTTGGCAATTTGGCCACTCTCACCCATACTAATCAAAGGACCTCATAGGCAGGAGTTCCCAAAAAACTCAGGATTAAGGTCATGTCACCTATGGTCGTTTAAGTGAGATGTAAGTCTCAATTATCAATGGCGTTATATATAGAGACGAATCATCTCGTGGTTCGGTCTTATACAATGTCTTTGCATAAGACACCTCCACTCGCATGTCTCCACATGAATGGTCATGATCAGACCATCTGTAGTAGTTCACAACAGTTGTAAACCTCTACAAAGAGGGTCGTATCCGTAGTGTCACCAGAATAAGGTATCCCTCCTTAATCCATATACTACAGACCTTTTAGGTTATTACTTAAGGAATGATCCACTTGTATATCTCATATATATGCTTAAGTTTACATACGATAACCATGGATCTTTGTTTATTAGATATGAGTAAATGTAAATAAAATAACTCTTACTTTATTCATACCAATGTGTACAGAGTTTACAAACTATGAGACTCCGGGAGAATTAGGACACCAATCCCAACATTAAACTACCCTTCTCCTTCTTAGCCACAGTAACACATGTTTTCTTAGGCACTACATGTATAGGACTGACCCATTCACTATCAGCAATAGGGTAGATAATCCTTGCATCAAGAAGTTTAAAGACCTCTTTCAACACTACCTCTTTCATAACAGGGTTCCGACATCACTGGGGTTGTCGATAAGGCTTAGCTCCCTCTTCAAGATAAATCCTATGCATGCACACAATAGGGCTAATACTTTTAATGTCGACCAACGTCCACCCAATGGCTAGTTTGTATTTTTGCATAACTTTTACTAACTGTTATTCTTTCTTAGCAGTCAAGTTCTTAGAAATAATCACGGGTAGTGTTTCAGCTTCTCCCAAGTAGGCATCCTTCAGATGGTTAGCAAGCTCCTTCAGCTCCATTTTAGGTGCCTACACAGTAGAAGGAAGCACCTTTTTTTAGATGAATTGTTATCAGAATAAGAAGGCATATTTACCGACTCTGTCATGGATAAAGTATGAAGCTTTTCAAGTGAGATTATATCGTTTGAATCATCCTCGTCATCATCATAGGTGTCCCAAATTACCTCCTACTCAAGACAATCAAACACGTCAATCTGGCACAAAAACACAACATGCCCAATGGTTGGAGATCTTATAGCATAGAAAATAACAAATTTAACTACTTCACCGTCAAACTCAGTAGATAAACTACCTTCATCCACATCGATCTTGGTCTTAGTTGTTTTCATGAAAGGAATACCAAGCAAGATTGATGCAAATGAAATAGACGTAGGTTCCTCCATTAAGAATATAAAAGTCAGAAGGGAAAAAAAGATCATTGACCTGAACTAGGACATTCTCTATGATTCCTAACGGGTGAATAAAAGACCTATCAGCTAATTGAATTACAACACCAGTTTCAGTCAGGTATTTCAGTTTTAGTTCTTGGTATATTGAGTATGGCATAACATTTATGGGTGCACCAAGATCTAACATAGCTCTCTCAATTTTCTTTTTACCAATCACACAATGGAGAGAAAACATACCTAGATCCTTTTGTTTTTCAGGAAAATTCTTTTTCAAAGATCGCAGACATCGACTGACTTACCACCATCCTCTCTTTTTCTTTTGCTTGCCTCTTCCTCGTGCATAGTTTCTTAAGGAACTTGCCATACTTCGGGATCTGCTTAGCGACATCGAGGAGAGGAATGTTTATTTACACCCTTCTGAACATCTCCAACAGTTCCTTATCCTTGTCTCCTGTGAGCTCCTTTGACCTTGCAAGCCTAGAAGGAAAAGGTACTTTAGGCACATAAACATTTAATGGGGGAAGAGAGTTAGAGGATACTAATACTTCATTTTTTTTTTCTTGTGGTGTGATTGTAGGATTTGGAGAAGTATTCCCTTGCTCCTCTAATTCTGGCTTTTCCATAGTTTCTGTAGGTAGCTCCAACTTCTTGCCACTCTTGAGCATTATTGCACTCACATTTTCCTTGGGATTTAGTTCTAGCTGAGATGGGAGTTTCCCAAACCGTCTCTCCAACTTACTCATCGAAATGGATGGCTAAGAGACTTGAAGCATCAATGGATTCTTTGTGTCCTGCTGAAATTTAAAAGAATGGCCAGCTAGACAAGGACATACCTAAGCTAGACAGAGTTTCATTGTTAGGTTTAGCTTACTCGTTCTGTCCGCCCTATTTGAAGTTTGGGTGATATCTCCACCTAGGATTGTATGTTCGATTGAATGGGTCTCTCTATTTTTTTTGCTCATTGAAATTATACCCTCCAATAGCATTTATCTCAGGTATTGCCCCTTGGGAGTGCTTCGGCAAACATCAGCTGTGTGTCCTACTCCAGGGCACACTTGGCAAACAATAGTCGGCTGCCCATTTTCTACCTTTGCTAACTATTTCACGACAAAAACCAAGTAAGATATCTCTTTCCAAAGTTCACTTACCTCATTTATTGACTTTACACTGACTGAAGCTCTAGTGCCAGCTGCCATGGTTGCTATCAGTTTAGTTGCCTCAGTACGGGTTTTGTTTACTAAGGCTCCTCCTGTGGCTGCATCAATCTTGCTCTTGTCAGTCTGCATCAGACCCTCATAAAAGTACTAGATCAACAGTTGGTTTGAGATCTAATGGTGGGGAAACTTTTCACAGATCTTCTTGAATCGTTCCTAATACTTATGAAGCGTCAACCCTGAACTGCATAATACTGTGGATCTTCACCCTACAGACCAAAAAATGAAAGGAGTAAGTGAATTAACCCAGACTTGAATTCGAAATTACCTATTGTGTCTGGATAGACAATGCATAGGGGCTACTGAGTGAAATCAGGTGCTGGGAGCTCCCTAAGTGTCTTTTCACGTTCAACCATTATTGGTGAATTTTCAAGAACACTTTCTTCTCCAGACGTGTCTTCAACATGAATATTTCTCTCAAGTGCAAATTGTTATCTTCTTTCTCTCTTGATTCTCTTCTCCTCCCTATAAATTTCTCCAAAATATAACTGTTTAAAGACTTTTGAAGTGTGGGTCATGTACCAAAAGAGAAAAGAGATTAGCAAGAAAGGCATTATAAGCCTAAAAAAATCAAGAAATCTGTTGGTTCCCCAGTAACGGTGCCTAAATTTGGTGTGTTACGGTTTTAACTGCACGTTAAGTCGTATTGCACCCAAATTAAATTCTCTGACTTACTCACTAAGAATATCAATGCAAGTACGGAGTTGATCCCACAGAGAGCCCATTTAGATTTATCAAGTTTGAAGCTTGTAGGATGTAACCAAACTGGGGGGGGGGGGGGGGGGGGTTGTGAAAATTGTAAACGCAAATTGCATGAAAATTGAAAGGCACGGAGTGAGATTAAATGAGTAAAAAATATCAATCAAACAAAACACTTAGCTTGGGTCATTCTAGTTTAATCCATTCGCTTTTCAATTCTATAATAAACTTATTCAAAAGATCATGCTAGAAATTCCAATTAAAACTTAGCCTACTCATTTTGAATCCTAACCAATAGTCCATAAAATCAAGTTAATTCAAAGAAAAGCGAGATCCCTCAATTAAACAACAAATCAACAAGCATTAAGATTAAAGGAAGCACTAAGCCAAAACAATCCATCTCCATCGTCTAGTAATTATTTGAGCAAAATTTATCTAGGTTAGAAAGTAATGCTTATGAAATGAAATCCCAATTTAACTTCACAAACTTTATTTAACCTTTGCTTCTAGGTGATTGCTACCTAACCATTACAAATTAAGGTCAATAAAAGCAATCAATGGTACAAACATAGCCAATTTGTCAGATTATCCCATGCAAGACAATTGAATAAATAACTCAAGATAAATTTCATATAGATCAGAAAAGTCTCAACATAACTACAAACCAAAGTCTCAAGAACGAAATGGAATGGAAATAAACTGCAAAAACCAAGCTAAGTACTTACCCTTTATCCACAAATCATCTTCCAAATTCAATTATCAAGTTCTACGGTGTTCAAAGGGCAAGAAAATTCAATATTTTGTACAAAGAAGAGGGAAAATCGAGTCAAATCAGATTGGCGGCCGTTTTTTAAACCCTCGGACTAACAACTTATTTAAAGCAGTCACCGCAATGTTGCAACGCTGCACACAACGTCGCAACACTTCCATCTCAAGATCGTAGTGTTGCAATGCTACATATAGAATTGCAACCCTGCCTTCATCTACATGAAATGGGTAGCTACTGCCTTGTAGCATTGCACAACTCTCCACTCGAGTGTTGCAACTCTCCGGCTAGGCAGAATCTTCAATTTTCTGTCATTTTTCTCCATTTGTACAATTTATCTCCTTACTTGGCTATTTTAATGTCTTTTTATCTCAAACGCTATTGGGATTGGTGTCTTAAATCTCATTGTCATCTCGTAGTTTGTAAACTTTGTATAAACATATTGTTGTTAATAAAGTAAGTGTTATTGTATAAGCATATACTCAATCCAATAAACTAAGATCCTAGGTTATTTTATGTAATCTAAACAAGTATATAGTGACATGCAAGTGGATCTTGTTTAAATAATAACCTAAACAATCTGTAGTAGATGGATAAGGTTGGGTACCTTATCCTAGTGACACTAGGGATATGGCCCGCTTTGTAGGTGTTACAAGTATTGTAAAGTGCTACAAATGATCTGATCCTAATCATTCATGTAGAGATATGTGAGTGGGGTATCCTATACAAAGAGTTTGTATAAGATCGGACCACGAAATGATTAGTCTCATTATATAACGTTGTTAATAATTAAGACGTACATTTCACCAGGATGACCATAGGTGACATGACCTGAATCCTGAGTGACTTATGAACTCTTGTTCGTAAAGGCAGTCCTTTGATTTGTATGGATGAGAGTGGTCAGATTGCCAACTCAATAAGCCTACCATTTTAGGGATTAATCTGACTGGGGAGCGAGGAACACAACTACACGAGACGAAATTCACTCCTTCCTCGATGCAGGGGCAAGTAGATAAATTGCTCCTTTAAAGGCTGATGTCGGGGCTTGAACATAGTGGCCACACCCTCTCATGGCCTGAGAGGGACTAGGTCATAGTTGGACTATGACTTATTGTTCATTAGATGATTCAGTGGTACTTAAGAAGTTAGATGTAACTATAGGGGAAAAACAGTAATTTTAGACCAGCTGTACTTACGAGAAATTTGTGAAGGCTCATTGCACTGTTGATTGGTTATATCCAATAGATATAGAAATTTATCTGTAGTGCGAAGAGTGTAGCTATCGGTATTTAGTGGAATGACTGGCAGTTAACGAATCTTGGATAATTTAATTAAAGAATTTAATTAATTATTGAAGTACCGTTAGAGCTTCAATCTACAGGTCCATAAGGCCCCCTCTGTAGCTCAATGAGGATTTATTTTAGAATTATTTTTGGATTAATTTGAAGTGTTCAAATTAATTGAGGAAATTAATTATATATGATATAACTAATTAAATTAATTATATATGTGATATATTAATGTATTTGATACATTATAATATAAGGTATTATAAGAGGAATTTGAATATGATTCAAATACTAATTATATGAATGAGATTCATGTAATTAAATTTAATATGAATATGATTTATATTAAATACCATAAATAAGTTGAGAATAATTAAATATTTGGATATGATTCAAATATCAATTATATGGATGAGATTCATATAAATGAATTTAATATAAATGTGATTTATATTAAATATCATGTATTATTGAGAGAAAATAAAACTATAGGTTATGTTGTATTTGATGCAATATAAAACTATAGGCTATATGTTATATTTGATATAACATATAGTGTATATATATAATAAAATAGTTATTATATATATTTTATTATTATTAATTAAATTAATTTTAATTAAAGGGAGGGAGTTACAACTCCCTCCCCCCTCCCCCTCAATCTTTTAATCTTCAATGTGGGTTGTGGAAGAATGAATGGTTCACATTCATCTTCTTCCATAATTCTCTCTGTGTAAGTTGATTCTCTTTGAAAAAAGTTTACAGAAAGGAAAAATCCTCTCCTCCTCTTTTTCTCTTTCCCTCTTCCAAACCTAAAGGCAAAGCCCACGCCTCCTATCCATTCTCAAACCCTAGAGAATATAGAGGATTCATTTTTTGATCGATCCCTTTTGGAAGAACAGATCGTGATCTGTTCAAGGGATTTCGTGAAGAAATTGGTTCTTCAAAGGTAAATTAGTTTCCTCCCTTTTTAATTAGAAAAGCATGTTGTATATTTATTCTTGAATGCATAATCTTTCTTCTTAATTCTGTAATTCATTGGAATTCTGTATAAAAAAAAAAAGAAAAAAAAAAGAAAAGAAAAGAAAATTAAGACTGATCCACGCATTCTGCTGTGAGAACCTTCAATGGTTTTCCCTTCAAATGCTTCATTTAGCCTCTTGTACACTCTAGTCCTACAAAACCATCAATTTAACCACATTAAATAGCTTAACGATCCCGAATTAAGTAGAGGAAGATAGCACATTTTCGGTGCTATCACACCCTACGGTGGCTCTTACCTTGTCCTACTGAAGCATCATTGTAAAATAGATGTCACATAGGGTACATTAGATTATTTGCTAAATTGAATAGTTGATTAATTGGGTAAAGCGTTTAATAACTATATAAATAAATTGTATGGTTTAAGAAATTTCATAATGAAGAGCGCTACTTAAAACATGTTTTCCACTGGTAAGTTAAATGACGATAACTATATAAGTTGAAAATATACTATTAATATGGTTCTCATTATCGATGACCTATGATTCGTCCTAGTTGAGGATTATCCCCAAGCCCCAGCCGTTAATGCATCCTGAAATGTTTGAGAGGCATATGATCGATGGGTAAAGGTGAATGAAAAGTCCCAAGTGTATATATTGGCCAGCTTGTCTAAAGTTTTAGCTAATAAGCATGAGCTCATGCCCACTGCCCGTGAGATCATGGAGTCTCTGAAGAGAATGTTTGGACAACCGTCCTCACAAAGCATGACGCTCTCAAGTATATCTTAAATGCCTGGATGAAAGAAGGAACATCTGTTCATGAACATGTTTTGAACATGATGGTCCACTTTAATGTGGTGGAGATGAACAGATCTATCATTGATGAGGCCAATCAGGTTAGCTTCATCCTAGAAACTTTACCTAAAAGTTTCCTATAGTTCCGTAGTAACACTATTATGAACAAGCCTGACTATAACCTAATCACCCTGCTTAATGAGCTGCACACATATCAGTCCTTGATGAAAGTCAAGGGCAAAAGAGTGAGGTAAATGTTTCTTCGTCGTCCAAAAAGTTCCATAAAGGTTTGACCTTTAGAACAAAGTTTGTACCTTCTTCTTTTGATACCAAAAAGTGAAAGAAGAAGAAAGGAGGCCAGGGGAAAGTTAACTCCGCTGCTGCACAAAAGGGGAAGAAGACCAAAGCTACAAAGGAAATCTGTTTCCGTTGCAATGAAGAGGTACACTGGAAGAAGAATTGTCTCAAATATTTGGCAGAAAAGAAGAAAGCCAAACAAGGTAAATATGATTTACTAGTGTTGGAAACTTGTTTGGTAGATAATGATAATTCTGCCTGAATAATTGATTCAGGTGCCACTGACCATGTTTGTTCTTCATTTCAGGGAATTAGTTCTTGGTAGTAGCTGAAGACTGGTGAGATGATGATGCGAGTTGGAACTGGGTACATCTTCTTAATTGTGACAGTGGGAAGACTCCGACTTTTCTTATAGAAATCTTACTTTTTATTAGAAAATGTTTATATAGTTCCTAACTTAAAAAGGAACTTGATTTAAAATTCTTGTTAGAACAATCATACATTCTGAGTTTTAATGTGAATAAAGCGTTTATTTACAAAGATGGTGTTGAGATTTGTTCTGCAAAGTTAGAGAGTAATATTTACGTGCTAAGGTCTTGACCAGCAATGTCCCTTCTTAATACTAAATTATTTAAGTTACAATAACTCAAAAAAAAAGACAAAAAGTTTCTCCTAAAGAAAATGTCCATCTTTGGCATCTATGATTAGGTCACATTAATCTCAATAGGATTGAGAGATTGGTTAAGAATGGACTTCTAGCTGAGTTAGAAAATGATTCATTACTAATATGTGAGTCATGTCTTGAAGGCAAAATGACTAAGAGATATTTTATTGGAAAAGGTCAAAGAGCCAAAGAACCCTTAGAGCTTGTACATTCGGATCTCTGTGATCCTATGAATGTTAATGCAAGAGGAGGGTTTAAATATTTCATCACCTGTACAAATGATTGTTCAAGGTATGGATATGTTTACCCATTGCAACATAAGTTTAAAGCTTCTGAAAAGTTCAAATAGTACAGTTGAAAATGCACTATGTAAAACAATAAAAAACACTTCGATCTGATCGAGGTGGAGAGTATATGGTTTTAAAACTCCAGGACTATTTGATGGAATATGGAATTGTATCCCATCTCTCAGCACCTGGTACACCTTAGAAAATGATGTAGCAGAAAGAAGAAAACAAATCTTGTTGGACATGGTTCGGTCCATGATGAGTTATGCTTCCTTACCTGACTTGTTCTGGGGATATGTAATATAGACTGCAACTTATATTTTGAATTGTGTTCCATCCAAGAGTGTTTCTAAACACCTTTGGGATTATGTAATGGCCGTAAAGATAGTTAATCCTAAGAAATTGGAGCCTCGTTCAAAATTATGCCTATTTGTAGGCTACCTCAAAGGAACAAGAGGTGGCTACTTCCACAATTCGAAAGATAATAAAGTGTTTGTGTCGACAAATGCTACCTTCTTAGAAGAGAACAACACAAGAGAGTACAAACCACGTAGTAAAATAGTATTGAATGAGCTTTCCAACGAAACTACTGAACCTTCAACATGAGTTGTTGAAGAGCCAAGTACATCGACAAGAGTTGTTGATGCCGATTCATCTAGAAGGTCACATCGACCTCAAACGTTGAGGGAATCTCGACGTAGTGGGAGGGTTCGAAACCCGCCTGTTCGTTATATGAGTTTAACAGAAACCTTAACTGTCATATCTGGTATCAAGTTGAGGATCCATGGTCATTTAAGAAAGCGATGGAGGATGTTGACAAAGATGAATGGATCAAAGCTATGAATCTCAAAATGAAGTCTATGTACTTCAATTTAGTCCGAGATCTTGTAGATCAAGCTGATGGGCTATAGGTTGCAAATGGATCTACAAGAGAAAAAGGGTGCATATGGAAATGTGCAAACCTTCAAGGCTAGACTAGTGGCAAAGGGCTATACCCAAGTTAAGGGAGTTGACTATGAGGAGACTTTCTTACCTGTTGCCATATTAGTCTATCTGGATACTCCTATCCATTTTCTCATATTATGACTATGATATCTGACAAATGGACGTTAAGACTGTTTTTTTGAATGGAAATCTTGAGGAGACCATTTATATGTAGCAGCAAGAGGGATTCATTACCCAAGGTCAAAAGCAAAAGATTTGCAAGCTTAATCGGTTCATTTATGGACTGAAATAAGCATAATATATATCATATTAAATTTAAGTATATATATCTAAATTAAATAAAAATTAGTTTTATTTAATTATATGTATCTTGAATTACATAAATCTTTTATTTTCTTCAAATAATTTATAAACCTTGTTCATTTTCTTAAATAAATTCTCTCATTATTATTTGGAAGATGAAAAGAAATGTTCTTTCATCTTCTATTGACACTATTATAAATACTCTAAAATGTGTTGGAGTTGTAAGGTGTTGAAAATATTGAAGTTGTTGAAGGTTTTGGAAAAGTGCTTTTCTCTCAAAACAAAATCATTCCCTCTCCAAATTATTCAAAGAATCTCACAAACTCTCTACAGTTCTCTATCCTGAAAATGTTGAGGTCTTCACGTTGTGATGTCTGTTGTTTTTGAATACTTGTTGTTGAATTTTTTATTGTTCGTGTTGAAGTTTTTGGAGAGGAAATCGTATTGAGACTAGTTTTCAAGGGTATGTTTTCCAAATCTTTTCTTCTTCTTAGTTTCTATATATATATATATGCATGATTAATTGATTATGTGTATTCAATTTTCGTCACATATATTCTATATGCGTTGTGTAAATTAAAATTAGGACGTGGTTTTTTCCGCAATGGGTACTCACGTATCCTTTCATGGAAGGAATATCAACTGGATGTAAAGTCAACATTCCTGAATGGGTGCTAGAATAAGAGATCGACATTGAGCAATCAGATGAGTTCATCACACTAGGGCAAGAGCAGAAGGTTTATTTATTGAAGAATACCCTCTATGGGTTGAAGTAAGCTCCTAAGGCATGGTATAGCAAGATAGATGAATACTTGATGAACTTGGATTTTATAAAGAGTTTGAGTGATCTACAGTCTATGTGAAGAAATCAAGAATTGATATTGCAATTCTATTTCTCTATGTAGATGACTTGCTGGTGATAGGAAGTGATGGTGCTCAAATAGAGGTGTTCAAACAACAAATGATGAAGGTATTTAAGATGATTAATTTAGGTTTGATGCATTACTTCCTGGGTATAGAGATTCAACAAGGAAAAATAAAGCGTTTCTTTGTTAGAAGAAGTACAAAAGAGAGATATTGAAGAGGTTTAATATAGAGGAGTATAAGAGTGTGAACACTCCAATGATTCAAATAGAGAAGTTGCAAAAGGATGATGGATAAGAATGTATAGATGAGAATGTGTACAGAAGTCTAGTTGGATGTCTCATGTATCTTACATCCACTAGGCCTAACATAATGTACAATGTAAGTGTCTTATCTAGATTTCTTCATTATCCAAGTAAGAATCACATGATTGTTACAAAAAGGGTTCTAAGATATCTAAAAGGCACATTGTCTTTTGAGATCAAATTTAGCAACGTTGAGAGTTATTAGTTATAGAGTTACTTAGATAGTGACTGGGTTGGGTCACTGGATGATATGAAGAGTACTTCTGGATATTGTTTCACTGTTAGCTCTAGGTGTTTCTCATGGTGCTCAAAAAAAGAAAGATACAGTGGTTCAATCAACTGCAAAAGTGGAGTTCATTGCAGCTGTTGCATTAGTAAACCAAGTTGTTTGGTTGAAAAAGTTGATGCATGACTTACATTTGAAGCAAGAATAGGGTGTGAAGGTATTCGTGAATAATCAAGCCACATTAGCTATTTCTTTGAATCCAGTTTTTTCATGTAAGAGCCAAGCACTTTAAGATAAAATATTATGTTTTGAGAGAGATGCAAAGGAAAGAAGAAGTGTAATTGGTTCATTGTAATTCGAAGGAGCAAATAGCAGTTATCTTCACTAAGTCTTTTAGTGTTGACCGTTTTCAAGCTCTTATGACCAAGCTTTGTGTTTGCAACATTTAAGTTAGGAGTATGTTAGTAACTCAAGTGCAAGTCTATTTTTAGTCACTTAGAATTAGTCTAAATGTGTTAGTTTTAGGAAAGTTATTAGTGCCTATATTTAGAGTTAGTTGCTATTTTCTGGAGTTAAGTTAGTAAAGTTTGTTATCATCTAAGCTATTTTTAGCATGTAGAATTAATATTTAAGTAAAGAAGTGATTGAATAAAATTACACATATTTAAGTAAAGAAGTGATTGAATAAAATTACACACTTCCTTAATTTTCTTCTTTTTCTTTAATAAGAACAACAAAGTTGATAGTGATGTGAAAAGAAATGAAGTTGAGGAGCTTGTGAGAGAGCCAATGGATGGAGAAAAGGGTAAGGAAATGAAGAAGAATGTGGGGTAAATTTGGTGGTTCTACATGTCAACAACTTCAAAAGGTGATTGCTGAAATTCTCCTGTTAAAACACAGAGCTAGTTTAGCTTAATTTAGTTGTAGTCTTCTGCTCTATTGTCACATTTGCTCTTTACAAACATCCAAACATTTGACTATGCTTTTCAATATATACCCATTCTTCCATTCTTCCTCTCTAAGTGCTTCCTTGTTGAATTTCCTTTTCTTTCCTTTTGCATCCTTAATATGATGGTTTTATGATTTTTTTTTTTTTCTTTTAGAAGAGGAGTTATCCACAGCTTGGTGATGACACTAAGACATTACTTCTCATTCTAAACTATGTCAATTTTACTTGGTAATGTTCGTAATCTCATTTCTCAACACCCATCTCCAAGAATTCTTCACGGTCCAAGTATGTATAGGAAAGGTATTTTTTTTAGACTGGGAAGATATTGCAAGTTTTGATAAATTTACCATTTCTATTTGACTTAATTGATTGTTTTCTTTTACCATCAGAACCCAAAAAAATGGACAATTGGCATACCGAATATCATCATTTTTCTTTAAAACTAAATTTAATAATCGTAAAATGGCAATTGTGGCTATTTGAATATAATATCTTGCAACTGTCACCCAAATGTGAAATTTTGCAATCTAGATTTTGAATTGTTTTTTATTCCATTTTCCCTCTAAACAATCAATTGATAGAGAGAAATGAGATGCGACCAGCAATCGGACATGCAATGGTTGATAGAGGTAAGAAGCAGGAAGTGGAGCAGTGGTCAGCGGCAGATAGTACATAGTTGATGAAAGAGAGATGTTGGGGGAAAGAAAGATAGAGAGAGAAAAGTAACGACCGACGATTGGTGACCGGATGTGCGGCGATCGACGGAGGTAAGCAGCAGGGAGGTGGAGTGGTAGCCGACGATAGATGGTGTGGAGTAGTGTTGGTTAGTGAAAAAGAGATGTGGGGGGATGGGGGTTCTATTATTTGCGAAGAAGTTCATTTTAAAAAAAAAAAAAAAATTAAAGTGTCATTATAAAGTATATCATATCAATCGAGTGTATCAATAGTATATCAATCGAGTGTATCAATAGTATATCAATCGAGTGTATCACCATTATAAAAGAGTGCACGATTATCAAGTTAATGAACAGTATATCAATCAAGTATGTCAAATTTATGTTAGGATCCTTCCTAACAAGAGCAATCCTCAAGAATATAGAATAAACTCAATAACAATTTAATTATAAAATTATAGTAAAATATATTGTATTACGCTATAATTTTGCAAGCAAAACAAACAAAATTACCCAGTAGAACAATGTCAAACCAGCACTTTCAGGAGGGCTGAAATTCTCTCCCAATATTCCCAAAACTAAGAAATCCCACTAAATTCTTCACCCCCTTTCTCTTACCCCTCTCTCCCTATTTATAATTGAAATTCCTAACAAACATACTATCTAATTACTCAAATGCCCATTCTAACCTCCCTCCTAATATTCTACTAATTACTCATATGTCCCTTCTAACCTCCCTCATGGCCTTACAATTTACCAACAGTATAAACAAGTGAATGATTGATTAATTTATCAATCAAGTGCATTATTATCAAACATATCAAGTTTATCAATATGATAAGCGAGTGCATAATTGACAACTATATCAAGTATGTCAGTCATGTGCAACATTATTACATAATTTTTTGTCATTTTTTGTATGAGTTGGGCTCCGTTTTTATCAATTTTTTGTATGAGTGGGACTCCGTTTTTGTCATTTGTTGTATATAACAAATATGTACACTATGAGCCTAATTAATGTAACTTGTTTGGCCCATTTTGAGAGTGTCCTTTATAATTTTGGACAATTTCAGCCCCTATATTGCCTGATTGCTTTATCATTTTCAAATCTAACATCTTTTTTTCTTTTTTTGAAGTTACCATGTACTCCAATAAGGGCCATGACAAACAAGTTTAGCTAAAACCAAAATCCAGAAAAAATATATCTTTTTCTTTTTTTCCAAAATGTAGTATTTTGCACCGTTCTCTGTTTCTATAAACATAGCTCATCAATACAAGAGTCAAATCCTCTCTCCACATTTGTTGTCCAAAAAGAGAGAAGGAAATAAAAAAGGTTTAACATTCACAGATAACAAATCCAACTTATTTCATGTAACATTCCTCCATATGCTAGTCGTGCCAGTTAAATACTTTCAAGTCGTCAGTTCTTTTCTGCATCGCTTTCATCGTCAAAAGATTCGGTTTTATCAGAGGAGTACTCTTCTTGTTTCAGTTTGCTACCGGTAGTAGTCTGTTTTGAAAGTTGATCTCTGTACTCCCTAAGTTTTGCTTTCTTTGCATTCAAGACATTTAGAAACTGGAAGGAATAAAAACAACATTTACAGATTTCAAGTAAGAAACAGGTGGTGCCATTTCAGTAATATAGACGAAACATTCTACTGCGAGCTCAAAGAGAATTGGGAATTTATTATTTGTTTATCGATATTTCATTTCGGTATGTACTGCATATAAAAGTCTAAGCGTACTTACTGCACCATGTTAAACTTTTGAAGTTAAAGTGTAGCATGATTTCTGAAGAAGAATTTATTCAGAATGATATTGCACTGACTGAGATCACAAAGATGAAAACAGGTAGGCGAAGTTCAAATCACAAGTCTGAACTTTTCAGTACCTTGGCATATATTGCAGTTTCAAACTCCACCTTTTCATCACAAATCTTCTCGCTCTGGGCTAAACATCTCTCAGACTCAGACTTCAGTCTCTCGAACAATTGAGTTTTTCTCACAACCTCTTCCTATTCATGCAAAAACTCAACCAGGCATAAGTTATAAGAAGTTAACAACAGAACATCTCTAAGGCACAACTCAAAGGCCATATGAAGTCAAATTGGTGTGATAGAGGAAAGCAGAATGACAAAAGCAATATTTCAAAGAAAGAATGACTCAATGGGAGTCTCATAAGTCATAATTGACTTGAAAATCACTATTCTTTAAATAAATTAATGAACTTCTGTAATTTTCATAGTAACTGGTGTTTCTGATGCCTCACTAGAGCTTAGAAAAGATAAATAACTATCTAGACAGCAATCACATAATAGAACTAAACAGAAGGCTATGACCCTTGTTTTAAGTCACGACTAGCTATTCCACTTTAGTCTCTCTTCTGTATCAAAAAGCGCAGCTGTAACTTAAAATCCAATCCATTGGTCATGAAATAGGTAATCATCAGTAACTTTCTTTTTATTGTATGGGGAAATTGCCAATCTTGTTAATGTATTCGTGTGAATAACTAATAAGTGACTATTGATAATTGAACAATATGGTCAAGAAATTAATGAGAAATATGGCCAAATAGCTGAATAGAAGCAACCTTGAGAAAATTTAAAACATTGTAAACACAACAAGGAGGCATAGTATTACGCTCAGCCTTATGTTTGCATCCATGAGAAAGTCCAATATTCCTGCTGTAGTTGTCTTATTATCAGACGCTGGTTTGCACTTCCATCGCCATTCTAACTTCATCCCTTCTTTGTCAAATGTCCAAGAAAGCTACATAAGAACCAGTACAAAATGTCAATGAATGTGGTCCAAAGATAAAATGAAAACGCAAGCTTAAATGTTGAGATACTTGAATACCTCTTCCAAATTCACAATATTACCATATTAAAACCACAGAGCCCACCCAAAGAGATTGATGATTATAATCAAATTCTTATCTTTATACTAGACTAAAAAATTTTAACCAAGCTTAACCGGATGAAATAGTGAACAAACAAACTACACTTTTTGATCCCTAAAATATGAAGTTGCTATTTATTTGGTCCATGTTTTGAATTTCAATTTGGCTCTCTGCTAGAGGTAAGGAGCTCATGCAACCAAGCTCGGCTATTTGGTCCATGTTTCAAAACCACCAAACCCGCCCAAATAGATTTTTTTTTTTGATCAAGTCAATGAAACAAGACTTTTTATTGAAATAATGAATGAGTCTAATGCTCAAAGTACATAAGAGAAAATAATAATAAAATCTTCTAACTTGCCAATACAATGCAGGAATCATAATAGAAAACATAGACTAAAGCTCTGAAGAAGTAAAAACAATTTAGTTGAACAGAAATCTCAAGGTGAATAATCATCAAAATGCTTAGCTATAGAATCACTTGATAAGACTTTGACTTGAGCAATCCTAGGATGATATGAATAAGGAAGTGTCCTGTCTTGAGAGAGAACACTGAATACTCTTCTTCTAACCTCCTGATTTACCAAATACTTCCAAGGAGATCCTCTGAACCAACAAAGATTATTGTGAGATCTACATGTTGCTTTACTTCCTTTCTCGCCAAATAGATTGATGATTACGATTGAATTCCTAAATTTAAACTAGACTTAAAAATTTTAACCAAGCTTAATATGATAATATAGTATATAGGTAGACTACACTTTTGGTTCCTAAAATATAAAGTTGGTGTCTATTTGGTCCATGAAAAGGAATACTTTAATCCATAGGAAGAGATGGTAAGCACAAGCTATTAACTACCTAGTAGACCACGAAGCTAAAACTATTCAGCCAGATTTCCATTCAATTTACTCTTCAACAACAATAAAAGCATTCAAAGACGCAAATTCAAAGTCAAATTGAGAGGCTATCGTCTGTTTCCTAGTACATATACAACGAACAATACCCAATATAATCTTCTATTACCTCATCAGTATCGACTAAGGGAGGGAAAAAAAAAAAACAAAATAAGGATATGAAAAGGAATAAGCACAAACCCTCCTGTCCCCATTTCCAGCATCGGTAAATCCATAGACCGAACCAGGTTGTTGAAACCCTAAATAGCGCTCGGCTAATGCCACATAGTCCGATGGTTCTTGGTCCCATTGAGCAGCGCGCAATAGAACCTCGTCCTCCGTTGCTGTCCAAGACAAATCAAAGAGGAAACAAAGAAATATGAGAATAAACTCGAGAGAAGAGCGGAATCGAAGAGAAACTAAGTCAAGTTAGTTTCAGAAATGGCACCATGGCACGACCAAGCGTTGAGGCCATCGGTGATGGAGAGATCGAAATGGTGATGATTCCAAGTGCCTTTGACGAAGATGGAACTTCTATCGTTCGGCTGCGCGTTGGTTGGAACTTCAAGCTTCAGGCATGTGTGCCTGGTTGCGTCCATGGGGCTTCCTTTGACTTCGCCTCTGAAAACGCTAATGGTGGAAGGTTGCTGAAGGTCAAACTTCGAAAGGAGGAGCAGAATTTGAAGGAAAATTGTAAAAATGATGGAAAAAGTGAAAATTTTTCTGACTTATCACTTCTGGAAAACTTGTTTGTTATTGAACTTTTTCACATGTAAAATATCACTTTTGCTCTCCATTTTAAAATGCCTCCATGCTCTTCCCTTGAACGACCAATTAAACATAGATTCAATGCAACACCAACTTTTCCTATGACATTTATTTTCAACCAACGTTCTACCAACAACATTAAATATTATCGATATCAAGTATGAGACAAGTAATGGAAGGTCACTCTCACTTATTCTTTTTTAGCAAACACTATAACTTATCTCATTATTCTCTTAGTTTTAGGCAAACATTTTCACTAACGATCACTTTCAACTTCATTCAGTTTATTTCATCGTGGGTGAGTAAGAATTCTCGTTTCATTCATCACAACTAAAAACGAAGAGAATGTAAGTGCTAACGAAATTAAGAATTCATTCCTATGACAAGTGATCACTTAACACAATATCAATGATCGCTTACCATAATGTAAGTGATCACTTAATACAATACCAATGATCACTTACACTTTGGTAAACAATTGTCGGATATGATATGCGCTCGTTTTTAACAATATAAGTGATCGCATATACTATTGTGAGTGATCACTTATTAGAATGTTTAACAATAATTTACTATATTAATTTCAATAACAATTCAAATCTAATCGTCAATTGTCGTATTGCAGATCAATGATGCTACTTTGCATCTTTGTTCCATATAGTGGGGAGTAGGACCAGACCAGAAGTAATTATGTTGGAGGTTCATGAAAGGTTTAAAGGTTAGACATGATATAACATGTAGTGAACTAGCAGGTCTTCTGCACCAACGATTGAATATCCATCTGGATAGGTTTGATATACACATCAAATGTTGTTACAATTTTTTGGTCTCAGCTCCCCCAGTTGACATAGTCGACTGGGAAGACCTTAGTTTTTTTAAAGGCAATGATGCATCTCAAATTTGGTTGTTTGTATCAGTAGCACCAACTGATAGTCATGGAATAGACATTGAGAATATGTACCGGCAAGGCAATCCGACTATTCCAACCATTCCAACTAGTTAGACTTTTTCCCACGCACTCGAGACATAATATTCCCACCATGTGTTCACTAGATGAGAACATCGAGCTTGTAACTTGGAGGATGATAGAAATGAAACTTGAATTGATCACAACGTCCAATCGAATGCAGAGACTCTAGAATGTTCTAACGCAAACCTTATTTTTGGATCTAATGCAGATGTTTCCTAATTAACTTGAAAATTGTTGGTTATTTACACTAAGCTAATGGCACGCATGTAAGAAGAAATAGAAGTTTGGAGGGAGAAAAGGATTTATGGATGAATGGTTTTAAGTGTAAGTGGTATGCGTTGATTTCCTATCAAGTTTAGCAAGCCTATGTGAGCACAATGAAGATGAGATAAAGATGATACAGATGCTTGTTTACTATCTAAATGTATATACTATGCATTGAAAATTATATTCTTTAGCTCATGCTAAGTTCAGCATCTCTCGATGTGAAAGCCACATGTAATCTTATTTCTACGGTGCATGCTCTGGTGATAAAGAACAGGCAAAAAATATGAGCAACCCTATCTCTAGACTTACTTCACGCCTTGACTTAATGCGTTCAATAGTTAAATTGCTCTCTTCAATGATTTAACTACTTAATCACTTTAATCAATTGATCAGGGAGATTCAAGCTATAGATTTACTGCTCTCATTAAGTCAGAAAATTCACAAACATACACAATTTCAAAGGTAAACAGATGGAGAAGTAATAAATGGCCAAATATAAGATTGACTTAAAGATAACAAGTGTTTATACAAACAATATCAGTTTAATGAAGTGAAATGGTGAATGGAAATAAAGTATAAAAAGAAAAAGTCAAGCCACAGAGTTTAATCTCTTGTCCTCTTTGGCTTGTTTTTAATCCTTGCTACGACCAACGTGGTAGAGAAGTTGAAGAACATATCTCTCTCAAGCTTCTCTCCTACAGTACCTTTTGATCAACGGTGAAATGGTGTCTTCTTTCCTACTTCTTGCTTCTAAACGGTAGAGTTTATCTACTGGTGCTGAAGAAAGTTTCTAACTGTCTGGGCTCTAAGGTGCCTCCTCATGATTTTAAAGGTGGCTTCTCCTTTTATAGGCAAATCTCAACAACTTGGTGATTGGACTTGCATTAAATTCCATACCTTAGAATAGCCGCCTACCGCTTGTGAAATGTTCAAACGCTGCCAGTCAGATGTCCATGCCTGCAATTGATGATTTGACATCAAATACACGAGCCAATGTATCCTTCATGCGTCAAATATTCCCAGACGCATACCTCTTGCGTTGCCCTTGGCTGCAATACTTAGTAAATTTCTTTGATTCCTGCATTGAAATGCGTTAGTGAAGTAGCTTTTTACTTAAAAGGATATTTTTGTATGTGTTTACTATATGTACGGAATTTCATGTGTTTTTCTTTATATTGAATGTGTTTATATCATTAAAGATCCTAATTATTCCAACTTTGAGAGAACAATAGCTTGTGTTCTTACAAGTTATCACACCTCCAAATTTTGAACAATGCTCGTCCTCGAGTATTCCTAAAATAATTCCTTAACATACCCTTATGATCTACACGCACTAGCTCCACCTCTCATCATGTCCTTTAGCCTACAAATGTTTGAGATTGGTGTTTAAAAATACAAGTTTGTTCCCTTTCCCAAAGAAATATATAATCGATCTCTAATGCGGCAAGCCCTTTCTTCAAAACTCTTTTGCTTTCTAAAACATTTCTATCTTTCAAAACTAGTAATATGTTGGAAGGTTTTTTTTTGTTATAAAAGTTATTTCAAGTGCGATTTATTATTTTCAGGTCTACATGTACATTGATTCAGGTAACTCACTTTTGTTTTGGCTTACCCCCATGGGTGTCATGTGGATATTCAACTACGAGCAAGTTTCCTTCACAACTTAACTCTTATCTAAGCATATTAGTGTTATATTTTTCTTCCTTCGGCTTATATAGGAGAGTTGGGATGCATCGGTCTTGGTTACTTAACTTTGTCTTAGCTTACCCCCACAGATGTCATGGAAGCATCCAACTATGGGTAAGTGTCATTTCCAATCTTAACTCATATCAAACTGGGATTTCTCCCTTGCATTGATAGTGGAGTTTTCCTTATTACATCCAAAGTTATTAGTAATACAGACTTTTTTGTTATTTTATTTTTTATTTTTTTTATTTTTGTTATTTTTTTTCATAAATGAAATTAAGCAAATTTTTAAAGACAAGAGAAAGCATCAACTCAGACCTCCCTACCCTCAAATTTTGGTGATCAACAAGGTCCTCATTGTTGTAAAAGAACTATAAATATGTTTCATTCAGTGAGGTTTTATTCTTATATTTCTAATGCATAGTTAAACATGTAAGTTATTAAATATTAGTATTATCATTGAGATATCAAAGCTTGATGCAAGGCACAAAAGTAATAAAAGAAAGTATAAGATGAATGCTTAAAATCAAATGCAAAAATCATAATGATATAAATTTCATTCATCAATCAAGAAATTTTGAAAAAAAAATGTGTAAATGCATAAAAAAGAAATTCAAATAAAATAAACAAGGCCAACGCAAATTTAACTATGAGGCTTGCACATCATCCCTGCATTCAAATGCAGAGTCTTTGTCCATGAATCTAAGGAGATTGCTTAAATGATCTGGCAGAGGAGACATTGCAAACATTCCCATCAAGACCTAGTTAATGTACTGCATTGTGAAATTGAACTAGTATTCACTTCGTTGTATTTGTTGATGCAGATAATTCCTTAGAGCAACAGTTTGGTGTTGCAGGGTCACTAGTTGCAAGTGAAATGCTTCCCTAGATGTGGCTAGGGGTCTTATTTGAGCTTTGATGAATTGTTTTAGTACATCCAAGTTGGCTTGGGAAGTAGAAGGTGTGGGTTCATGGAGTTGAAGCAGTTGGATTTCATATGTCTCCTCAACTGTGTCTTCAAAGGCTTGGGCATTGCTGGTTCCCAACCTAGTTGGCTCATAGACGGTTGTGGGAGAATCAAAGGCGGGAAGTAGGGGTGAGCGAAGAGGAGAGGGTTGAGGGCTTGGTGTTTCATCAATTTGATCCCTATATGTTTCATCTTGGGGCGTTGGATCAATTGGGTCATCAACAGAAAGAGTTAGGGTTAAGGTAAGGAGAGGTAAGTTGAGGTCCACGATATTGGTGTCCTTATACTTTAATGCCAGCTCAGCTTCAGAATCTCGCTCTTTTTGTGAAGCTTAATTGCTTGGTTCATTGTCGGAAGTCTCAATGCGTCTTCTTTTCGTTGCGCATTTTGAAGTTTGAGGTTTTGATGCCTTGGGTTTGGAAGGCAGATTTGGTTGTTAAACCTTCAACTTCTTCAAAGTCATCCCCCAGAGGAATGCCCACACGTTCATACAATTCACATATGAGCCATAAAAAGTAAAGTTGCCTGTCTGGTTTACCCTTGACTACTTTAATTTGTTCCACGATGATTTTGCCTATGTTGGGGGGGATGCATTGCATGATATAGTAGATGGCTAAGACCTACTCCCTTGAAATAGTTTCATCATGCGTTGTGGACATGATGCGATTATTGATCAGGTAGAGTTGTAGGTTAGCATTTGGAAGAAGATTATTGGGAGCCATCGTCATGATGCCCATTCTAGATATTTTCCAAAAACTACCAAGCTTAACCACCACTCTTACGCATCCTCCAATTGGTCTGGAGTTGGCTGCTCGAGGATGCAATTACTTTAAGGTTGTCTTCTGTGTTGACTACTTCATTGATAATTTTGGAAAAAAAGCAAATGACTAAGTCCTCCACCAATGTCGTGTCTCTCTTTTCACCAAACTCACTTTCGTAGAAGGTGTGAACTAGGTAGGGCCAAATCTTTTGCCTACGCATTGTTGACGCTAGCCCATTGCGTCAATAGTGTTAGTGATGTACTCTGCCATTGGGCTGCGTTCAGGAAAGTAGCCCTTCTCGATGAGAATGTCGTTGAATTGTCATTTTCTTCCTCTGGTTTGTTTTGGTGACGTAGCTGCCACCTTCTTTCCATTGTCAACTTCCTTATATCTCATTGCCTCACGGGTCGATGCCCTTACTTCTTCCTCAAGACCTCTTCAAAGATCAGTTTTCATTTGTCCTTGACACGCATGTTTATTTTCTTCCAGCCTGCTTTCTAGTTCACTCATATTTGAAGAGCTACTATCCGACGTTGTAACCATAGGTCTGGTTGCAACTTGATTGTCTTTTTCTTCTTCATCATCTTCAATTATAAAACGCCTCTTCCTTCATGATGTTTGATTTGATGGCCTTTTTAATGCATCAGGGCCAACTTCTTGCGTCATTTATTCATTTTCTTCTTCATCCATTTCCTCTTTCAACATTATACATATTTGTTAGCCTCGTCCATCTCTTCTTCCACTAGACTTGAGGCACTTGTGACCCTCTGATGGTTAGGTTTTTCTTCAACCAATGTGTCAGTGTTGTCTCAATGCATCATTTGATCCATCTCAACAACTTGCCTTTGCTAAATGTTGGCTAGAATTAATCCGAAGACCTCTTGCTCATCTTTGCGACCCAGCTTGTTAGGGTCAGTGGGTTATAGGTAGGTTCCAACGTAGGACTATTGGAACTTGGAGGTTTACCAGATGGCTAAGGTGGAGTAAAAGGTTGGGTGTTGGTGGGTGCATGTAGTGAGCTTGGTAAGGAGACGGGGGAAGGCTTGGCAACTTCAATGGGGAATACAATAGCCAGAGGTTCAATGGCTAGAGGGATGGTCAGACGCATGACGGGCGATAGGACGGTTTAAAGATGTTCAGAAATTGGGTCATGCATCAGAATGTTTGGTGTGATGGTTGAGATGGTTGGTTGAGGGGCTAGTTTCTTATAAGGCTTTGCAACAACAGATTTGGCAAGGCCATTGGATGTAGGCTACTGCATTAGTTTAAAAAGGGTTGAAGACTTAGGAATTCTGGTAGATGAGAAGACAAAATGTTGAGGTTTTACGAGGGTCTTGGAGGAGATGAACGGTCATTAGGCTTGGTTCACCAGAGTTGGTTAGATGGCTGGCCTAGGTTGAGTGGTAGGTTTGGGTTGAATGGTGGTTTTTTGGGAAGAAGATGAAGCGGCTAAAGGTTTGGACAAGTAGTGGGCTTTGATGGAAGGGATGCCAAGGATGAAGGTAAAGGAGAAACAAAGGAGAAGGAGGAGAAGGAGCTTACCGGTGAGTCTCTAGTGAAGCTCAGGGATGCATTTTGGCTGTCTGAAGCGTCTGGCATTCTGTTTTGTTTAAAAAGGCTCGAAAGTTTGAAAGGCTGCTCGTTGAGGGTGGTCAAACAACAAGAGAACTTAAGAATTCTAAAAGGCTAGGGTTTGAGAGTCGAAAGAAGGAAGAAGAAGGTGAAGTGGGTTGTGAACCCCTTTTATAAGGAAATGCAGGGGACAGAGTTGACAGATGTCGTCTGTGGGTGACATTTATGTTGTGCATTATATGCAAATGTGAATAGATGCGCCTTGGGCCACCCAAACACTCGAGTAGTTCAGCTCCCCATAACGTCTTTTCCTCTTCCAACGCATAGGTATGCGTTGGCCTAATTCTAACACCTTAGTTTAGTACCCCAAATTTTTGGAATCCACAAAGTTGGTTTTCAAACAATCATTCAAAAGCATGCAAAGGAAACAAACATGACACAAACTTAAAATTTCAATGCTAAACAAGAACTCAAACAAGAATCAGAAACAAATGCATGGTGTACATAAAGCAAAAAAAGTAAAGTAGGAGAGAGGAAACGTCCCTGGAATATATGTCTCTATGCATGCAGGGGCACATCGACACGAGCTTCAAGCAACCTCACATAGCTCGATGGATGTTTTGTTGCATTCCATATTTCCTTTTAAGTATGGCTTCATCCTTTGCCTATTTACCTTGAAGGCATTAGTGCCATTCACTCCAGTGAGCTCCACAACTCCGTGAGGAAAGATCATTTTGGTAACAAATGGCTCTGGCCACCTAGATTTAAGCTTTCCTTGAAACAGTCGCAAACGTGAGTTCAAAGTAAGATCTTTTGACCAATGAAGAATTCTTTCTTACTAATACGTTGGCCATGTTCACCCTTGGTATTTTCCTTGTAAATTTTTTCGTTTATGTGTCTAGCTGCCACTTATCCAACTCATTGAGATGCAACTTTCGATTTTCCCCTACAATATCTAGATCTAGGTTCAGCTTTTTCATTGCCCAAAACGTTTTATGCTCCAACTCCAAGGGTACGTGGTAGGCTTTTCCAAATTCTAGGGCATAAGACAATATACTTTTCGGCATTTTAAATGCAGTCCTATATGCCTAAATAGCTTCATCTAGCTTTTGTGCCTAGTCCCTTCTAGATGCATTGAAACTTTCTCCAAAATCGACTTGATCTCTCTATTAGAGACTTCTGCTTGCCTGTTTGTCTGTGAGTGGTATGCGGTAGCCACTTTGTGTCGGACATTATACTTAGCAAGCAATTTAGAAATGATGCAGTTAATAAAATGTGTACCTTCGTCATTTATCAACACCCTTGGTGTCCCAAAACGTGTGAAAATGTATTTAGTCAGAAATTTAGAAATAGTAGTTGCATCATTTTTCGTACAGAACACTACCTCGACCCATTTAGACACATAATCCACTACTATTAGAATGTACTTTTGACCATGAGATGGAGGAGAAGGCCCCACGAAGTCAATGCCCCAAACATCAAAAAGTTCAACTTCGAGTATATTGTTGAGTGGCATTGCGTTCCTTGCTGAGATGTTACCTGTGCATTGGAATGGGTCACATTTAAGAACATATTCCCTTGCATCTTTAAATAGAGTGGGCCAAAAGTAACTACTCCGGAGGACTTTTGTAGTTGTCCTTTGTCCTTATAAATGACCTCCATAAGGAGAATCATGGAATTCAGATAGGATGTATTGCACTTCGACCTCGGGGACACACCAACGCATAATGGAATCGGGGCCTTACTTGTAGAGAAACGATTCATCCTAAAAATAGAACTTGCAATCATGTACAAATCGTTTTCTTTTCCGGGCGTTGATGTCTTTTGGAAATTGTTTTGTGGCCAGGTAATTGACAATGTCAGCGTACCACGACTCATTATCTTCAACTTTGAGCAGACGTTCATCAGGGAATGCGTCTTCAATTTCGGCCTAGCCCAGCTGCATCTTCTTATTCTCCAATCTCGATAGGTGATCAGCTACCTGATTCTCAGTACCTTTTCTATCTTTGATCCCTAGGTAAAATTCTTGTAGCTGCAACACCCAGTGAATGAGTCAGGGTTTAGCGTCCCTTTTGTCCATCAATAACTTAATAACAGAGTGATCAGTGTAAATGGTTGTTGACGCAACCATCAAGTAAGCTCTAAATTTCTCAATAGAAAACATTTCCACCAACATTTCTTTTTCAGTAGTTGTATAATGTTCTTGGGACTCATTAAGTGTCTTTAATGCGTAAGAAATGGGATGTATTAGGTTTCTCTTCTTTTAGTCTAACATAGCTCCAACAGCCACGTCACTTGCGTCACACATTTATATGAAGAGTTGTGTCCAATCAAGAGCTTTTAATACTGGTGTTGTTGTTAACGCATACCTTAAGGTTTCAAACGCTGGTGGCAATCTTCATCAAATATGTAAGGCCTGTTCAATGATGACATGCAGAAATGCATGCCATCTTAGGCCTTTTATTTAGAATTATGAGGGCTGTTAAGCAGAATATGCGGCAATTATGTTGGAAATTCATAAGAAAATAAGTTTGCGGCGTTCAACATTGAGAATCTCGGCTAACCCGTAATTATGTGTTATTATGCGTTCAATTGTCTATTTTTGTAGTTAACGCAAGAAGTGGACGCAAATGTGGAAGCCAGACTACCACATAGATGACCGCATGAGGAGAAACTCTCCATCACAGAGGCGAATGCATACGATCAACGCATGGGTGTTGCGGTGATCAGCCGTATGCGTCCATCGTATAGGAGTTGCGATCGTCAAGCGATTGCGGTCATCGTGTAAAAGTTGCGGTATTTAGCGAATGCGGTCACTACACGATTGCGGCTACACGATAACGCATAATAGTGGAATGACCACAAGGTCGGTGGAATGAACGTATCAACGTATATCTCGGGAAAATCAAAAGATGATGTTGACATTTCACCTACCAATCCATTAGCAGCAAAGATTCAGAAAAGGACTAACGCGCCACGAATGTCAGAATTAGAGCAGTCCATTAATGCTGTCGGCGATCAAGCTCTATAAATAGATGTCGTTGAGCAGAATCGAAAGGCATCCAAGGTTTTCATTCAAGTTTCGGCCTTCGGGCGGATCCTTGTGATCCAAACGAATGCGTGAGAAGAAAGCTTGAGAGTTCTTCATCTCCTTCATCCATTCTGAGTGACGACCGGAGCTAGATCTTGAGAGAGTCAGCTCCACCGCCCATCCATGGAACCACTGGCAGCCTTGACACACATCCGCTGGAAGTAAGACATTGCTTCCAAGTGGTCATTTCATTTTCTCTTCATTTTTTATATTGTATTGTATTACATTTTGGATTAAGAAATTAATACATTGTGTATTCAATGCATTTCTATGTTTCCTTCGATTTCATCTACATCTTTCTTTACTTAGCATCATTTACTTTCATTGCATCACTTAGTGAGATTGCTAGAGTATTGCATACTTAGACATGTGGATTAGAGATATGAAGCATGTAGCAAACTACCAGAAGGTGTGCTATTCGTTGTTATCGTGATTTGCTCTAGGAGTGTATTGTAAAAAATATATTGGAAGAATAAGTTCTAAGTATAAGTGATGCGTTGATGCTTTGATGCGTTTAAGTATTTATAACGCATTAGTGCGTTAGAGAGATGCAACAGAGTGCACAACACTCCTTCTAATGATGTTCAAGTTTTCCTAAACCAAACCCAAGTATAAATCTAATTTAGGTTCCTGGCAAGTCCAGGGTCGAACTCAGGGATTCAGTTAAACAAATCAGACCTTGCGTTGTATCTATTATAGGGGTTTTTCTAAATATATGAAGAGAAATGTGTTATTTACACTAAAGTGTTGTGCCTGTGCAAGAAGATATAAAAGAGTTGAGTAGTGAGTGATGAATCATGCAAGAATGGAGTTTAATGTAAGTGGTATGCGTCGGTCTAAGATGAGTGTACACAAACCAGAATGTGATGTGGATGAGATGGGATGATTTGCTTATCTTTTGTTTATGCGTTAAGACTTTATTCAACATTTCTCAATGCAAATAACATACAAAACCTATCTCTAGGATGCATGCGTCTAACGCAGAATACAATAAACACCAGTAAGTCTATCTCTAGCTGTACTAGGCATCCTACTTGAAGCAGCTTAGTTATTCTCTCGAATAATCTAAGTTAAAGATGTTTTTACCAAGTGATCAAGTTGGCTTAAGCGTTTGAAATGAAGTTTTGCATAAAGTATAAGTGCATTCAACATAAACAAGAAATAAACAATGGCAAAATGTGATGGATCAAATATATGAATTTTATAAAGAAGCAAATTGTCTTTACAAAAGCAATATTCAATCAAATGCAATGAAAGTGATAAATGAGATGAAAGGAACTAAGTCAAGTCGCAGAGTACAATCTCTTATATCTCTTTGGCTCAATTATGTTGTGTACAATCACTTGTATAGGAGTTGGACTAAGTGTCTTTCTCAAGCTTGGCTTCTTCCGCTCCCTGACCGGCGATGGTGGTGGTTCTCAACCCTTCTAATCGTCTTGGCACCACAGCATAGCTTAAACTATGACTACACTAATTATAGAGAGTAAGGATCCTGATAATTTATGAACTGAATAATTTTCTAACTGCAAACTTTAGAGGGACTTCATCTATTTATAGGCGTTGGTCATGTCCACTTGGTGAATGGGCAACATTAAAGTCCATACCCTGGTCAGCATTAAAGTCCATGCCCTGGTCAGTCGCCTGACTCTCGGGAGCTTTTCAGACGCTGCCTGCTGTTTGGAAGCTTTTCAGACACCGCTTGCTGCAGGTGCCCATACTTGCAAGTGGTGATGTGACACAATCAGCCTGGATCAATGAATCTTCTCTTTGTTGAACTCCCTCCGACGCATGGCCCATGCGTTAAAGCTTTCCCTGCAGCACCTTCTTGATTATGCGTTAGCTTTTTGTAAAGATCCTGCAATACAATGTGTTAATGTTGCAATATTTAGTACTAAAACTTCTTTTGCATGAGTTTGCTAATGTTTGAGTAATTCCATGTGTTTCTACTAAAAATGAGGAGAATTTATCATTAAAAACCTTAGTTGTTCCAACTTAAGAGCAAAAAATAACTTGTATTTCTATAAGTTATCATGTGCGTTGTGCGAGTGTGTGAGAAAACCTTATTTTCTTAGTGTGAAGCTGTAGTAATGCCTGTCTATAGGCGGACGCAATGCTTGTCTATGAGTAAAATCAACAACAACCAACTGCTTGGAAGGGTAATTTGTTGGACGCATTAAGCAATGTAAGCTAGTGTTCACTAGAGATAGGAATAATCTTACGTCAACAAAGCATTTGCGATTACCTTGTCTTATGTATGCGCCCATCACACCTTTAGAGCTACTCCAGAGAGAGTCTAAAGAAGGAACCTAAGACATTAGAGAGCTAGGTTAGAATCGATGCTCGAGAGAACTAGATTAGGTTTGCATAAGCAAGAATGGAGACTTAGGAATAAGCTTCGTTTTCTATTACACAGCATATGCACCCTACGAGAGGACAATGGCTGTGTCCAAGAAGTAGGATATGTGGCTGTATGCGGTCTTCTCGACCCTTTTGTATACACATCGCATGCGTCCTAGATTTAGGCTTTTAGTGTGTGTAGCATGATCGCATAGCTTGCATTGGCTGAGGTTGCCCTTGCGGTCACTCTGAAGGGTTGCGATGAAGACATCTCCACATTTTATCTATTTTTCCATCCATTTACTTCCCGTTAATAGTTGTCGTGTCTCTACCTCTCATTAATATTTTCATTGCATTGTCTGTTAGTTAGGAGTAGGAGTAGTTTTAGCATAAAACCCTCCCATCATTCTTTTATTCAACCGCCGCATACACATTACTGCATACATCTAGCTACAAGTCCCTGAGTTCGACCTCGGATCACCCGAGAAACTTGTGTTCGCATTATACTTGGCGTGAGCGTAAGAAAACTTATGACAAGAATGCATGGTCATCGCATACATTTGTTAACGCATAGTTCACTCCAACGCATGACCATCGACACATAATAATCAATGCATACCTTAAGACATGCATCGCATATTGCGTTCATGTAATTTTAGACGTCAAGTAATTGATAACTAATTTTTCGTCATCATTCAACTCTACCAATGCGGTTAGTGGACACACAATTTAGGAAAAATCCTTTTATAAATCTTCTATAGAAGCCTACATGGCCTAGAAAGCTCCTCAGGGGCTTGACCTTTGCAGGTGCAAGCAATTTTGCAATGACATCAATCTTGGCTTCATCTACCTCCAACCCTACTTTGAAAACCAACTTTGTTTCCTCACATCTAATGACGACAACTTCTAGGTTGTTGAGACAAGATAGGTAGGAATCTCCAAAAACTGTAAAGTCATCCCTAAAAACTTCAACAGAGTGTTCAAGAATGTAAGAAAATATAGCCATCATACATCTCTGAAACGTTCCATGTGCATTGCATAACCCAAAAGGCATGCGTCAGAACGTGAATGTTCCAAAGGGACATGTTAAACTAGTCTTCTCCTGGTCCTCAGGGGCGATTAAGATTTGATTGTAACCAGAATACCCATCTAAAAAGCAATAGAACTCTTTTTCAGCTAATCTATCGAGCATCTGATCAATGAGGAAAAGTGGGATGTGGTCTTTCTTTGTCGATGCGTTCAACTTCCTATAGTCCATACAAATACGCCACCTAATAACAGTTCTAGATGGGATTAATTCATTGTTGTTGTTGACTACTACAGTTGTGCCACCGTTCTTTGGCATACATTGAAATGGGCTTACCCAGTTGTTGTCAGAAATAAGGTAGATCACCCATGCTTCGAGCCATTTAATAATTTCCTTCTTTACCACTTCTTTAATTATGGGGTTGAGCCTACATTGGGTCTCGATCGATCCAGTCTTCCCTTACTCCGATCTAATTTTATGCATACAAGAAGTTGGGTTGATTCCTCGGATATCAACTAGCATCCATTTTATTGCTCTTGTATGCTTTTTCAATATCTACAATAAATGTTACTCGTTAGAATGAGAAAATGTAGCTAAAATTATGATAGGTAAAGTATTATTGTTTTCAAGAAAAGCATATTTTTCAAGTGATCTGGAAGAGGTTTGAGTTCAAACGTTGGCGGCTCCTCCAAAGATGTGAGTGTTGGTTTGATCGTCTGCTCCTCCAAACTTAGTGGCCCGAACCTCCTTGTGCCATCGCTCAACACATAGACATCATAGACTTGGTCCACCTATTATTCCTCTTCCTTGGGCAGTTGAATTGAATCAATAGGTTGATAAGGATCTACGTCATCTGGGATCTTTAATGCGTTCAACACATGGAATTTGTCCCTATTTTACACATCAATCAAAACTTTTTTTAGTGGCTAGAAACGGGCGTCCAAGAATAATTGAAATATCCTTATCAACTTCATAGTCTAGAATAATAGTCTGCTGAAAATATGAACTTGTCAACGTTCACTCAAACATCTTCAATCTTTTCTTCTAGATACATGATTGATCAGTCGGCGAGCTGGAGTGTTAACGTGGTCGGCCTAGCTTCACCAATTCCAAGTTTCTTAAAAATAGATAGAGGCAATAATGAGTTTTATCTCATGTTACCGTTGCCGGCCTAGCTTCTAAATCATACAACATGTGCCCCACGTCTATTCCACCTATCGAGCAAGGGATAGTGAAACTACCTAGATCTCTCTATTTTTCAGGAATTTTATTGTGGATAAATGTGTCGCATTCTTGTGTTAACACCACGACTTCAAACTAGTTAATCTTTCTCTTCTTTGTCAAAATATCCTTCAAGAACTTTACTTAACTTGGCATTCGCTCCAACGCCTCGATGTGAGGGATGTTGATATGTAATTGTTTAAGAATCTCAAAAAAGTGTTGGAACTGCTTCTCTTCATGATTTTTATGCAGGCATTAAGGAAATAGTGAGTTTAGACACACCTCAGTATCCCCTGCGTTAAAAGTGCTCGGTTGAGTATGACTGACAAAGCCAGATGCTCTTTCTTTTTGCTCTCTCTCAAATGTAGTAGTTATTTGCATTGTGTTTTCAGGTATTGAAGGATGAAGATCATTCCTTGGGTTTCACTTCTCTTATTTTAAAGGTTTACCACTGGGCAATGTCACTGCGTGACATTGCTCCTTGCCATTATTATTTCCTAGCACTTCAGTATTACTAGGAAGTATTCCATGCGTTTGATTCTTCAGCTTGCTAGCAATCTGCCCAACTTGCATCTCCAAGTTTTTTATCCATGACGCTATGCTTTTTAGCAATGCATCATTCTGGGCTATTTATTCCTTTAACAGGTTTTCAAGCAGAGACAATGAGCTCAGTATGCTGCATCCTCTATTAAAAGTTTGATGCTGAGGCTGCTGCTGCGTAGGCTGGGCCAGGCGGCGGTCCTTGCTTATTCTGCTGATGTGTTCCAGGATGATATTGATCTTGCTGGTGAATTCCCCAAGAAAAATTAGGATGGTTTCTCCATCCAGAGATATAAGATTTTGAATAAAGACCGTTCTTTATGAAGTAGATAGACTGGGGATTCTGTGGAAAGTCATTATAGGAGGTAGCTCTCCACAACCGACACTGCTAACCATGGGTTGTGTGAATGCATCAACCTGTTGCACACTTTGTGTGTATGCTGCATTGCTTATCGATAAATTTTTCAACATATTCGTCATTGCAGCTATTTGTGCAGAAAGAAGGCCACTATATTGGTATCAATTACATTTTGAGAACGCGTCCTACTATTTGTTCTAGAGTCGTAGGTGTCATCAACCCATTCCATGTTATGCTTCGCAATCCGATCTAAAATTTCCTTCACCTCATTATATCTTCACGATGCCACCTGTTGTGGTTGCATCTGCTGCCATTTGGGAGGGTTGAAGGAAGTGCACGGTTGGGACAATATTTACCAACCCTTTAAATCTATCCCATGTAGCGTTATGTGTTTCAAACTCTCCTTGCTTAAAATTCATGATCTCCCGACACCTTCTTGCATTGATAGTGGGAGGGAAAAAATTCTGCATGAATTTCTCCACCAACTTATCCCGTGTTGTTATCTCGCCTTGCTCTAAAGAAGACGCCCACTATTTGGCATCATAACAGAGTGAGTAGGTGAATAAAGATAGTCTCATAGCTTCTAGTGTGATTCCAAGAATCACGAATGAGTTACAGGTTTCTAAGAACCGTTTTATGTGGGCATGGGGATCCTTACTATGGGCACCTCCAAATTGCCCTGTTGTCTGCATCATTTAGAGCATAACTTGTTTCATGTCAAACCTTGTCCCTTCAGGCATTGGGTAAATGATCACTAGCGAAAAGTCATATAACATTGGTGACGCATGCTCATGCATTGGACACGTGCTATTATTCACCAACAGGATCGAGTTAAGTGGAGCGTTTGCTAGTTGCTAAACCAAGTTCTGATTAATCTAGTCGTGTGCCATTTGTTGTTGTTGTTGTTGTTGTTGTTGTTGTTGTTGTTGTTGTTATTGTCATTGTTTTTGTTTTTGCCTTAACCTCCAACTTCGATTCAATTTGTTTCTTCATCTAAAGGTTCTTTCAATCTCAGGGTTGTATATGAGTTCAGGATTGCTCTCGTCTCTCATAAAACTTTCACAAGTTCAGGCTCAACTTGTAATACTCATGTAATTGAAAGTTTCTTCAAAAGTTACAAAAGACAAATTCTGGTTAGCGCCGTTGCTAGAGTCCCCAGCAACAGCGCCAAAAACTTATTGATGGAGTTAGCATGCAATCAGTGAAAGAAATCAGTAAAATTAAGCACTCTAATTCATCAATTTTAACACCTAAATAAGCATGTTCATAAAATGAATAGAGGGTTTCAGAAATTAACTTTGAAGACTTTCTTCAATCCACAAATTCAGCTTCAATCTTGACTCCGAAAGCTTATACACTACCACTTGATCTTCCCTATTATTCTTTAGAACCTTAGATTGAATTGTAGGATTCAAAATGAGTTAGAATTTTGGAAATTTTTTAGAGAAGAAGACTGAATTTTCTGATTTTAGTTGAAGAACTCTTCTTCCTCAAAAGCCAGCAAACCAAATCAATTTGCATAAGCTGGCTTTGATCATGTTCTTCATGCAATCGAAATAGCAATGAAGATGACAACACCTACTTCAAATTTGAAGTGGATTCATGAGTTGGAATATGGGTGTTTAAAAGTGGGATAACTCCACATAGTGGAATTTTCCAAAACTCGAACTTTTAAGTTAAAATTCAATTTTTCTTTTAATTTTGAAACTCATTTTAAAAATTAATCTAGAAATTCAATTTTAATTTAAATTAAATCAAAATTTATTTTGTTATATGAATTTTCATAAAATTCAATTTTCCAATGAATCAATTAAAAAAATATAATTTAATATCTAATATCAATTTATTTAACCACCAGTTATATAAACATGAATCTCCATTCATGTAATTTTAATATTTAAATCATATTTAAATATTATCTAATTCTCCAATTTCGTTTAATTCGCTAATTAAACGTGTAATTATATCGTATATAATTATTGATTCCCTTAATTTGAATTTGAACGTTTCAAATTCTCTCATCACGCTATTCTAAGGTTTAATCCAGTTGTGAGCTAGTAAGGGGACCTATGGACCTACAGTTCTGAGCTCCAACGAAATGAGATTAATTGGATTAACTTTTTAAATCGAATTAGTCAACATTCGTTAGCTACCGGGTCACTCCACTAAAGCGCAGTAGTTGCACTCCCCTCACTTTAGATATATTTTTGTCCATTTGATTTAACCATAATCAGTAAGCTGACCCTTCACAGATTGTTCGTAATATTAGCAGGGTCAATAGTTGTTTTACCCCCGAGATTACATCTTGCACCTTAAGTTTCACTAATCCTCTAATGAACAAATGGTTTGTGATCCAACTACCAAACCGAGTCCCTCTTGGGCCAATGAGAGGGTGTGGCCCCTTATTCAAAACCTGGAATCAGTACTTAAGAGAACAACCTCTCTACTATCCCTAAAAGCAGGTAAGAGTTAATTTCTTCTTGCAACCTATGTCCCCAACTATCTACCTAGTCTTACCCCTGGAATTGGAGGCTTATTGAGCCAATCCTCACACCTATGCAAATCTAAGGATAATCTTGAATAAATAGAAGTTCATAGTTAACTCAGAATTAAGGTTGAGTTATCTAGGTCATCGCTTTGAAATATTCAGTCCTAAACAGTAAACAATGTTTATAAAGTAAGAGTGACTTTATTTCTTGGTCTGATTTTATAAAAATTCTTTGCATAGAATGCCCTCACTCGCATGTCTCCACATGAACAATTCAAGATCATATCGTTTGTACTAAATACAAAGTGGGCTGCATCCGAGAGTGTTACCAGAATAAGGTACCTAACCTTATTTGTATACTAAGACTGTTTTGGTTATCTACTCGAACTTGATCCATTTTTATGTCTCCGTATAAAGTCCAGCTACTCATGTAATAGCCATGACTTAGTTTATTGGATTTAGTTTTTACAAGTGCAATTTACAAATTCAATAATAATTTTATTGAATAAACATCTCTATTGCAAATAGAATATGTTTAATATTATAAACTGCGAGCTTTAAAACATACAACCCAACAAACTCTCATTTGGACTAAAACTCCAGTGAGTTTACATATATGCAAATATATACAATGTTGAGTATGAGAGAATAAATACAATAAATTAGAGCATAAGATACCCAGTATTTCTCCCATTTGCCTTGGATTTATTGATCTTGTAGTCCTAGTCTCATTAGGTGACCCTCGAACACTTTAGCTGGGAGGGCTTTTGTAAACGGATTAGCTAAGTTGTCTTATGAGGCGATCTGCGTGAGATCATGTCTCCTCGGTATACGATCTCTCTGATGAGATGGTACTTGTGCTCAATGTGTTTTCCACACTTCTAGCTTATTGGTTCTCTAGAATTTACAACTACTCCACTATTATCACAATAGAGGGTGATTGATAAATGCATATTTGGAACCACTTCCAAATTGGTCAAGAACTTTCTAAGCCACAACTACATACTAAATCGATGGTGGAGTCAACAATACAACATTGCTTTATAGTCCTCCATACTATAGCTCCTCCATTTTGAGTGAATAATGATCCTAAAGTTGATTTCCTAGAATCCATATTGGTCTGAAAATTAGAATCAGTGTACCCTGTAAGGATCAAATCCTTAGCACCATATAAGAGCATATAGTCCTTTATTCTCCAAAGAAACTTGAGGATGTTTTTAATGGTAGTCCAATGACCATATCCAGGATTAGACTAATATCTGCTGACAACTCTAACCGCATAGCATATGTCAGGGCGTGTAAACAATATGACATACATCAAACTTCCAACTACTGATGCATAAGGAATTTGTTTCATAACCTCAATCTCTTAAGGTGTCTTAGGACATTGTTCCTTAGACAAACGAATTCCATTCCTGAAAGGTAACATTTCTTTCTTGGAATTTTGCATTTTATATCTTGACAACATCTTGTCTATCTAAGATGCCTGAGATAATACTAGTGTTATTTTTGCAATTCCGAACTATTTGGATCCCAAGAACACACTGTGCATATCCCAAATCCTTCATTTGGAATTGTGATGCTAGCCATCTTTGAACGTCAGATAAGAATTCTACTTCATTTCTAATTAGTAGAATATCATCAACATATAAAACCAAAAAAGATATAGTTATGTTGATGATCTTCTTATGATCATAAGGTTTGTCAACATTATGTACAAAGCTATAAGATTTGATCGTAGTGTCAAATCTCATATTCCAAGATTGAGACGTTTGTTTTAACCCATAAATGGATCCCTTAAGCTTTCAAACCTTTTACTTTTGACCTTGTTCAATAAATCCCTCTGGTTGAGACATATAGATACTCTCTTCAAGATAGTCATTCAAAAAAGTTGTCTTGACATCCATTTGCAAGATTTCATAATCATAAAAAGTAGTAATGAACAACAGTATTCTAATAGACTTGATCATGACAACCTGAGAAAAGGTTTCTTCATAGACCACTCCATCGCTTTAGGTAAACCCTTTTGCCATACGTCTAGCTTTGTAGGTTTGTATTTACTAGCTTGATCTCGTTTTCTCTTGTAGATCCATTTGCATCCAATAGGTTTTACCCTTCTGGTTGATCTACAAGTTCCCAGACTGAATTGAAGTACATTGCCTCCCTTTTGAGGTCCATGGCTTTTATCCACTGGTCCCTATCCACATCTTCCATTGCTTATTTGAAAGTCAATGGATCCTCTAAGCCATCACCAGGTATGACGACCTGAGTTTCCATTAAACCCAAGTATCGGTAAGACTATTGAACAATTCTCTCACTACGTTGAGGCATTGGCCAGTTGGTGGATTCACTGCCGTTCGTAAGCTCGCATCAAATGCAAATAAAAATTTGTATGCACGAAACTAACCCCTTATACTAATTAGTAGTACAAGTAGTAAGTCCGAGGTCAAACCATAGAGAGCCGAATATGGATTCCTTAAGGATTGGAACTCTTAGGAAGTAACTAAAAGGGGATTTTTTTTTTTGTGAGAAATTCTAAAATAAAATTGCTAGAGAACAAAAGTGTGCAACGTAACCGAAGGTAAAAATTTATCAATCAAACAAATACTTAGCTTGGGAAATTATAGTTAGTTTTTTCCTCATCAAATCTATGACAAACTAATCAAAAGATGCGTGAGAATATTGAAATTAAAACTTAACCTACTCAATTAGAATCCTAACCAGTAGTCCATAAAATCAAGTTAATTAACAGAAAAGCAGAATCCTCAACTAATCAATCAATCAACAAGCATTAAGACTCAAGGCAAAGCTAAGCCAATTAATTGATTTCCATCGTCTAACTAACTAATTGAGCGAGATTTATCTAAGTTAGAAAGTAAATGCTTGTTAATTGGAATCCCAAATTAACACAACAAACTAACTTAACTCATGCTTCTAGGTTACGACTACCTAACGATTACAAATGAGGGCCAATCAAAGCAATCGATTAAACATATACAGCTAATTTTTCAGATTATCCCATACATGAAAATTGAAGAATATGCTCAAGATAAATTCTCATAAATTCATAATAAAAACTCACAGAATTACAATACGATTCTCAAGAATTGAATTGGAACCAAACTAAACTAACAAACCCAAGTTAATCTTACCCTTTAGCTTCAAATCATGCTCAAATTCAATACAATTGGTAGAGGGGAAGAATTTTTACAGAATTCTTGTGTAAAAAGGGAACTAAAACTAGGTTGGACAGAGCGGCGACGTTCAAAATTCAATGTCCTTGCAGATTCATGTAATCGACTGACCCAAATTATTCTTTTATAAAACTGCCGCAACATCGCAACGCTAGGAAGAGCATTGTAATGCTGCGGCACATAATGGTCGAGCGTCAGGCAGGCGTTGCAGTGCTAGCCTGACGTTGTGTTGCGCGCGCATTGGGGCTATGTGTCCGTCAAACCACATAATGTTGCAATGCTAGGCAGGATTGAAAGGTTGGTGAATAATGAACTTCTAGTGAGTTAGAAAAAAATTCTTTACCTGTGTGTGAATCATGCCTTGAAGGTAAGATGACTAAAAGAACTTTTACTGGAAAGGGTCATAGGGCCAAAGAACCTTTAGAGCTAGTACATTCAGACCTCTGTGGTCTAATGAATATAAAAGCTATGAGAGGTTATGAATATTTCATCACTTTTATTGATGATTATTCAAGATATGGATACGTTTATTTAATGTAACATAAGTCAAAAATCTTTTGAAAAGTTCAAAGAATTCAAGGCTAAAGTTCAAAATGCATTAAGTAGAGCGATTAAGACATTTCGATCTGATTGAGTGGAGAGTTTATGGATTTAACTTTCTAGAACTATTTAATAGAACATGGAGTAGTATCCCAACTTTCAACCCCTGGTACACCTTAGCAAAATGGTGAATCAGAAAGGAAAAATAAAACCTTGTTGAACATGGTTTGATCTATGATGAGTTACACTTCCTTACCTAACTCGTTTTGGGGTTATGCAGTAGAGATTGCAATGTACATCTTGAACTGCGTTCCATCTAAAAGTGTTGCTAGAACACCTTTGGAGCTATTGAATGGTCATAAAGCTAGTTTATGTCATTTCAGAATCTGGTGTTGCCTAGCACTTGTGCTTGAGGCTGATCCCAAGGGTTGGGAACGGTGTCCAAATCTCCTTGTAATCTCATAGTTTGTAAACTTTGTATAAACATATTGTTGCTAATAAAATAAGTGTTATTTTATAAGTGTAAAACCCAAACCCTAGTTACTTCATGTAAGAGTAAGTAATGTGATGTCTTCTAATGAGCTAAAGGAAGCCATGCCTTAGGAAGGGTAGAAGAAGGAAGCAAGAAGAAATAGGCTCTTGGGTAGCTAAGTGTAAAAGTAGGACAAAACTCGACTAGGCTAAGGAAGGTCATGCTTAATGATGGAATGCATAATAAGCATATGAATGAGACCATGCCATCTAATAAAGTGTAGTGCTGAAGTAATATTGTGAGTGAAGTTAGAAAAAGGAGTTTTGCTAAATCCTAGCCTTCATCACCAATAGTGGGCCAACTGGCACAATAAGGGTTCATGCTGGATTTTGGGCGGTAATATAAGCAAGAAGGTCGAATTCATTGGGTCGATTTAGACAAACTACTTAGGCTATTTGTGTAATTCCAATGGCATTCGAAAGCTCTGTGTGTCTATTTTTTGTGGCTGGACTACTAGAGGGAAAACTCGCTGGAATAAGGCCAGAGGGGCAAAATAAAGATGAAAGGTTTGTTTCTCGGGTGAATCTAGGCCATCAGTGAAGAATTGAAGCTCCAGGATGAATTACGTAGCTTTTTGAGCTTAAAATTTGAAGTAATATTGTTAACTCAGTTATGAACAACTTTATAGAATGTAACTTTTTAAGATGAGGCCTGGAAATCGAGTTATATAATTTTGAAGTTTGAACTGAAAAATTGTTGAACAAGCAGGCAGTTACTTGAATTGGGGCCAACGATGAATTTTTGAATCTCCAGATTAAACGACGAGAAATTTTGAGCTTAAATTTTACGATAATGTTGCTAACTCAATTCTAAACATGTTTGTAGAAGGAAATTTCTTCAAAAGAGGTCTGGAGTTTGAGTTATGAATTTTTAAAATTGTAATAGAGAATCTGTGCATAAGCAGACAGCTGCTTGGGAAGAACAAGCAAACAGCTCGCCGTGGAGATTATAGCGAGATTTTGTGATGAGGATCTCACTAATAAAGGAAATATTGCTAATTGTTTGATGAGGATCTCGCTAATGAAGGAAATATTGCTAATTTTGTGATGAGGATCTCGCTCTAGAAGGAAATCTCGCTAGAAATTGGGCTAAGTATCGCTGGTATCGTTGATCTCGCTCTATAGGATCTCGATGGTATTGCTCTAGAGGATCTCACTGATATCGCTCTAGAAGATCTCGTTGATCTCGCTTTGGAGGATCTCATTGATATCGCTCTAGAGGATCTCACTGGTATCGCTCTAGAGGATCTCGCTGATATCGCTCTAGAGGATCTCGCTGACCTCACTCATGGGGTTCTCGTCAGTAAAGCTGTCTTTGTTGATGAAAGTTCCTTTAATAAATGAATTAATTGAGGTATTTTGCTAAGAATTCTAAGTAGTTTAACCGAGAATTATCTTTTCAGGCTAAGAAGAGCTAGGAGAGACGTATAACCCGTTAAGAGGCCAACAAGCTGTGAGTGACTATATGATGACTTACTGTTTTAATGATTTAGAAACTATGATCTCTTTGAAGATATTTCTCATGCTAAGTGTTTAAATGATGTGCCAAGCAACATATTTGTGAAACTGTTTCTCATGCTAAGTAAAGCATGTTTTCCATGGAATTGACATGATTTAGATATGTTATCTTGTTTAAATACTTTCAGTATGTTTAAGTAACTCCATTTTTATGAACCAATATGATGGATGAACTAGTATGATGATTTGAGCACTAAGCTTTAGTGTTCATCTAAATGTTTATGACTAGTTATATGACGGATACTGAAGGACAATGAGAAGGTATCAACTAAATGGATAGTTATATGAAGGACAATGAGAAGGTATCCTTTCAACTAGATGTTTATGACTAGTTATATGACGGATATTGAAGGACAATGAGAAGGTGTCCTAAGGATACTGAAGGACAATGAGAAGGTATCCTAGTCAAGTACCTAAGGTATGACGGTACTCAGTTATAACCATGTGCACGTAGGTAATACGACGTCGAGGGATTGAGCAAAAGGGTTCTCCCCGACTAAGGTTGGCATTGAAAGTTAGATTTGATAGTTCACTCTCAACTAAGGATAAAGGTAGTCATATCTTCTTCTAGGCTAGAAGGATAGTTTGGAATTGCTAATGCTTATGAATGTTTATCAACGCAAGATGTTATTAATGTATGAGTTTTCCAAGTATGTTTCCAATATCTAACGCATGTTAATAGTCTTACAAGCTAGTTCAACATGATTTATGCCAACTTATTTTGCAAAGTATGAAGCATGCGTTAGGGTTAAAGCTAAGGTCGTATGAAGCTTGATGTACTATGCTTTAAATACCTAAGATTGTCAAAGTACATGTGTTAGTATTCCTAAATATACTGAAAGGGATACTGAAGGTAGGGAAGGTATCCTAAAGAGTTTTCTATGCTATATTTGAGAACTATTCTTTAAATGCTTTTCGAGAACTTAATAGCTTGAGTGAGCCGGATACCAAAGATAAGGAAGGAATCTGAATAAATGTACCTAAGGTGTTAACGATACATAGAAAACTCCATAAGCACGTAGACAGGTCTGAATGAGAGGCCGAGGTATGGGTCTCTTAGCCGATAACAGACGTTGGGAGCTAGAGTGATATATGCTCGTTCTCAACTAAGAAATAATGATGTTAATGGTGGTTTTAAAGGTTTTATGTACACGTTTGCTTGGTATACTCTAGTTTCAGTATTATGTTCTCAAGCTTTCGGTTTTAAGCATGAGATTTATATTTTTATTAAGTCACTCACTGGGCTTCTAGCTCACATTTTTGAATGTTTTTCTTTTTTAGGTAGCGGTCAATTCCCAAAGGACTAGTTTGCTGCTGCTCTGCCACTCAAAGAAACAAGTTGAAGGAAGCGTAATTGAAGACCTGTATTAGTTAGTACACATGTGTCTGTCTAGTGACTAGTATTCTTGATGCTCACTAGGTTGTATTATCTATGTATAAACAATGTTGCGAAACCTTGTAATATAAATGTGTCAAGTTCTGAGTTATTATGTATTTATTCAGGGTTTGAGCAAGGTTTAACAGGTAAGATAGCCAGTAAATGCCAGCAAAAGGGTTGGTAACTGCTGCAGTCACCATTCCATCCAGGTTAAGAGGGTAATCTGGTACGGGGTGTGACAATAAGCATATACTCAATCCAATAAACTAAAACCCGAGGTTATTTCATGTAATTTAAACAAGTATGTAGAGACATATAAGTAGATCTTGTTTAAATAATAACCTAAATGGTCTGTAGTAGATGGATAAGGCTCAGTATCCTTATGACACTATGGATACGGCACACTTTGTAGGTGTTACAAGTGTTTTAAAGTGCTATAAATGATCTAATCCTGATCATTCGTGCGAAGACAGCAAGCGGGGGTATCCTATATAAAGAGTTTGTATAAGACCAGATCACGAAATGATTAGTCTCTTTATATAACGATGTTAATAATAGAGACTTACATTTCACTAGGATGACCATAAGTGACATGACCTTAATCTTGAGTGAGTTGTGAACTTCTGCTCATGAAGGCGGTCCTTTGATTTGTATGGGTGAGAGTGGCTAGATTGCCAACTCAATCAGCCTACCATTTTACGGGCTCGTCTGACCAGGGAGCTGGGAACACAGCTACACAAGATGGAACTCAATCCTTCCCCGATGCAGGGGCAAGTAGATAAATTGCTTCCTTAAGGGCTGATTTCGGGTCTTGAACATAGTGGCCACAACCTCTCCTGGCTCGAGAGGGACTTGGTTATAATGGTACTATGACTTATTGTTCATTAGAGGGATTAGTGGTAGTTAAGAAGTTAGATGTAACTATAGGGGCAAAGCGGTATTTTGGTCCAGCTGTACTTACGAGCAATTTGTGAAGGGTCATCGCACTGTTGATTGGTTATAACCAATGGAGATAGAAATTTATCTGTAGTGCAAATAGTGCAACTGTCGGTCTTTAGTGGAGTGACCGACAGTTAGCAGGTGTTGTAATTTAATTAAAGAGTTTAATTAATTAGTCGAGTATCGTTGGACAATCTACAAGTCCATAAGGTCCCTACTGTAGCCCAACAGGGATTTAATCTTTGGATTAATTTGAAGTTTTCAAATTAATTGAGGAAACTAATTATATATGATATAATTAATTAAAATGTAATTGATACATTATATATGAGAAGAATTTGAATATGATTCAAATACCAATTATATGAATGAGATTTATGTAATTAAATATAAATATGATTTATATTGAGAGGAATAAAATATTTGGTTATGATCCAAATATCATATGGATGAGATTCATATAAGTGGATTTAATATAAATGTGATTTATATTAAATGTCATGTATAGTTGAAAGAGAATAAAATCTATGGTTTATGTTGTATTTGATGCAATATAAAACTATAGGCTATAAGTTATATTTGATATAACATATAGTGTATATATATAATAAAGTAGTTATTATATATATATATTGTTTTACTAATTTATTTGAAATTAATAAAAAGAGAAGGAGTTATAACTCCCTCCCCACATTCTCTCGATGTGTGATTAAAGAAGTTAAAAGGATCATCTTCTTCCTCAATTCACACAAAGAAGAAGTGTTCTCTCCAAGAGAAAATTTATCTATAGAAACATCGTTCTCATCCTCTCCATCTCATTTCCTCTTCCAAGGATTCAAGCAAAGCCCACAACTCTTGCTTGAATCCTTTAATCCCAAATAGAATGCAGAGGGTTCTCAAGTGTGGTGTTCGTGCGTGAAGAAGGAGATCCACGAGGAAGGAGTTCTATGCGTGGCTTGTACGAGGGATTCCTTGAAGAAAGAGTTCTTCAAAGATAAGGGTTTCTGAAACCGTTTGTATTTGTCTTTAAGCATGTTGTAATTTTAAGTAAATGCATATATGCTTGTTGTTTTATTGTAATACTTTTATGTGCAATAAAAATGGAATTTGGAACGATCTTTGCTTCTGCTCAAAGGATTTTTTTCGAAAATTTCCTTCAATTGATATCAGAGGTAGGTTGTAGGTTTCAAATTCCATATTTCATTTGTCTTATTGCATTATTTTACAGTAATGGTGGGTTTTATAGTCTACATTGCATTTATGTGATAAATGTTTGTGGATGTATTGTTGATGGATGTTTCGGGATGGAAATCTCAATGTCAAGTTTTCTTTAAATTTACAAAGTTTGTTTGTAAAGGGCCCTGCATTTTTGGGCATTAAACATTGCAATAGAGTCTATAAATTTGTTAGTTTTGAGTCACTCGTGAAGCTTCAAAGACGGGTTGCAAATCAGAGTTTCAATGGAGAAGACGAAACAGAGGTTATGCATCGTGTAGCTAAAGCTAAATGATTGAATAGCTTTTGTTATGCGATCGTGTAGAGTTTGTTATAGGATCGTGTAGTATTTGCTAAACGATCGCATAGCTAATGCTACGTGATCGTGTAGGTTTAGCTACACGATCGTGTTGCATTGGCTACATGATCGCATAGGCACTCGCTTGCTGAACGATCGTGCAGTATTGCTTACTCGACGCATGCTTGCGTGCTACACGATCGTGTAGACTATCATACTCATCGCATAGTCATTAGCTACGCGATCACATAGTATTTGATACTCGACGCGTGGATGCTTATACACGATCGCATAGACTTTCATGCTCATTGCATAGTCATTAGCTACGCGATCATTGCTTACTCGATGCATAATTGCTCGATACTTGGTGTGTTTGCTACACAATCAACTGCAAGGTGTTCTTTGTATAGCGGTTCGAGGCGAGCAGTTCAAGACTTCGTTCACTTGTTTCGAACCGGTTGACTCAGTTCTTGTAATAGTCAGCCTTTTTTTTTTTTTCTTGTTTATAGAGTTTTTATCATAGTCCATCATTTTTTTAGTATAAATATACATGTAATGTATGTTTTTATATATGTCATAATATATTCCATATAGTTTTAAAATCCACCATAGGTTATGCATTTATTTTCATGCATAATTTTATATTATAATTGTTATAATATACTAGTATGCATGATTTAAATTACATAAAGCATGTCCATGCATCATATATTATAAAAGTCATAGTATATGTATGCATGCATTATAGCATATCCATGCATTATTTATATTATAAGTGTTATAATATAAGGTTGAATAGGTATATGGAATGTATGCTATAGCATGTTCATTCATTAGTTATATAAATGTTATATATTAGTAATGAATGAACATTGCATGATGCATGACATTACTTTAGGTAATCTAATAAACGTTATAATTTTATAAAATATATCAATGCTTGCGATGTTGGTTTTAATTTGTTTCATTACTTTATAAGAGTTACAAATAAATGAAATTAGAAATTAAAATCAATAACCAAGAGTTGCATGTAAACTTAGGTAAAATCATTTTTTTAAAATAATTTTAAAATATGATTGAGATAGATCTAGGTTCACAAATTTCTAATGAGACTAGAAATTAGATTAATCTTTTAAATTGGTTTAATAGGATTAAATTGATTTCAATAAAAGATTAAATTTGTAGCAAATATATCTATAAGGGACCTTTTGTCTAAGGTGGGTTCTGGCTAGGCTGGGGTATTTAAGCTGATGAAAACGGAATACCCCTACTTGAGAACCTACTTGGAAAGGTGAATTAGATAGATTTGCTAGAAACATGAAATTATTGATTAATATTTGTTAAAGTGTTTAATGAATGTTAATAAAAATTGTTTAACTTTCCAAAGTAAGTATTACTTTTGAGAAAACTTAACCAATCACTTAGTAAAAATAATTAATCATATTATTTCCTAAGTAAATTAAACCCTAGGTTGTTAAAATACTTAGTGGAGGAAAAGATATATATTATATGTCATTTTTCACTCATGTTTCTCCCTTAATATTCACACCGTGAGACTCATGTTTGGCCTCGAGGCCCCATGGGAGCGTCCCCCTTCGGATGATGTTTGCATGGGTCAATATCAAGGTGAGTAGATAGAGTATTTATGGTAACTGGGAGTAGGATGTGTGTCAACATGTTCTATGGTTTCTTTAATTGGTTTGCACCGTGAGACCTTATTGCATAGCCTCGATGTGCGCTGGGAGCGTCCCCCTTCGGATGGATTGTGTAGTTGTCAATATCAAGGCGAACTCCATAAATGGATCGAGTCGCTTTAGTTTTTGCTCCAATCGATTTTTTCCTTCGGTTGGCTCATTAGGGAGGAACTCTAGGATTTAAAATGAAGGGTCACACTTACGGGAAATTATTAAGCAAGTTAATGATTTCTTGACCAAATAAATGGTGACTGATCATTATAGGAATAAGAGTTATTCTGGTGTAATGATTAATTGAGAGTGTCTCAATTCAGTGAAGGGAGAAACTGACTACCCTTCGGTGGCATTTGTCCTAAATCACTGAAGCATCATTGCAAAATTAGATGTTAATTGGGGTTCATTTAAATTTTGCTAAAACTGATTGGATTTTGTTTAAAGAGTTATGCTAAACTAAAATTTAGATCAATATGTTTGTTTTTCAGCAAAATGTCAAATAGTGATTTTTTGTTAGTTTCCTTTTCTAGTTTGACCGATTTTAATTACATAACATGGAAAGAATCAATTAAAACATTTTTTGTGGTAAATGATCTCGAAGTTGTCATGAATGAGGATTGTCCTCAAGTCCCAACCCCTGATGGGCCACGAAATGTTCATAAGGTATATGAGGTGTGGATATAGGATAATTCGAGGGCCCGAGTTCACATTTTGGCAAGCATACTTGATGTGTTGGCCAAAAGGTTTGAGAACATGGTCATTGCACTTGAGATCATAGAATCAATGCAAGAATTGTTTGAACATAAGTTCTCACTATTCAAGCAAAATAGGATTGATGACAATGAAACCAATAGTGTTAGTTCCCAAGATAATCTCCAGTCCATATAGAGTGTCAAGGGACTAATAGAAAAAGCAATTGTTGCTAAATCTGGCGAAGTTCATCGACAAGAATTGTCCTCTAAAATGAAACTTGGAGATTATGATTTGGGTTCTGGAATTGATCCCACTAGTTTCCAGAAAAGGAGGAACTCCAAAGACAACAATTATGATTTATTTGTCTTGGAGACGTGCTTAGTAGAGAATGATGATTTTTCCTGGATGGTTGATTCAAGAGCTACTAACCACATGTGTTCTTCCCATCAAGGATTTAGTTCTTGGAAATAGTTGGAAGCTAGAGAGATGACTCTTAGAGTTGGTACTGGTGAGGCCATTTCAGCTGTTGCTGTAGGCAAGCTTAAGTTATTTTTGGATAAGAAACGATATATGTTATTAGATAACATATACGTAGTTTCTCATATCAAGAGGAACCTAATTTCTGTTTCATGTCTGATTGGATAAAATTATTCCATTTCCTTCTTTGAGAATAAAGTGTTTATTTTTAAGAATGGAATGGAGTTAGGTTTTGTGTCAATGGAAAATAACTTGTATGTACTAAGGCCATTAGTCATAAAAGATGTGCTCAATACTGAAATGTTCAAAATAGAAACAACTGTAAAAAGACCAAAAATTTCTCCTAAAGAAAATGCCCATCTTTGGCATCGAAAGTTAGGTCACATAAATCTCAATAGGATTGAAAAGTTGGTGAAAAGTGGACTTCTAAATGGTTTAGCAGAAAACTCTTTACCAATATGTGAGTCATGTCTTGAAGGCAAAATGACCAAACAACCTTTTATTAGAAAAGGTTATAGAGCCAAAGAAACCTTAGAGCTTATACATTCAGACCTCTGTGGTCCAATGAATGTAAGAGCACAAGGTAGGTATGGATATTTCATCTCTTTCCTAGATAATTATTATAGATTTGTGTATCTATAACTAAAGCAACATAAGTTTGAAGCTCTTGAAAAGTTCAAGGAGTATAAAACTGAAGTTGAAAACTTGTTAGGCGAAAAGATAAAAACAATGATCTGATCGTGGTGGAGAGTATATGGACTTAAGATTCCAAAACTATATGTAGAACATGGAATCACGTCCTAATTCTCAGCCTCAGGTACACCTCAGTAGAATGGTGTATCAAAAAGGAGAAATAAAACCCCGTTGGACATGGTTTGGTCTATGATGAGTTATGTTCATCTTCCTGACTCGTTTTGGGGATATGAAGTAGAGACTGTAGTTTATATTTTGAACAATGTTCCCTCAAAGAGTGTTTCTGAAACACCTTTTGAGTTATGAAGAGGTCGTAAAGGTAGTTTACGTCACTTTAGGATTTGGGGATGTCCAACTCTTGTGCTGATGGAAAACCCCAAAAAGTTGGAACCTCATTCAAAAGTGTGTCTATGTATAGGTTACCCAAAGGAAACGAGAGGTGGATACTTTATGATCCAAGTGAGAATAAAGTGTTTATATCGACAAATGTTACCTTCTTGGAAGAAGACCACATGTGGGATCATAAACCACGAAGTAAACTTTTTTTAAGTGAGATTTCTAATGAGACTGCTCAGACTTCAACAATAATTGTTGAACAGACTGATAGATCAACAAGAGTTTTTGATATTAGTTCATCTAGTCATTCATCTCAAAAGATGAGATTGCCTCGACATAGTAGGAGGGTTATGAACCCACCTGTATGCTACATGGGTTTAATAGAAGTCCAAAACATCATAACTGATGATGGTGTTGAGGATCCATTGTCTTATAAACAAATAATGGAAGATGTTGACAAAGATGAATGGATTAAAGCTATGAATCAAGAAATGGAGTCCATGTAATTCACTTCTATCTAGGAGCATGTAGATCAACCTGATGGGGTAAAATCTATAGGTTGTAAATGGATCTACAAGAGGAAAAGAGGTATAGATGGAAAGGCACAGACCTTTAAATCTAGATTTGTGGAAAAGGGTTATACCCAGGTTGAAGGAGTGAACTATGAAGGAACTTTCTCACCTGCTATAATGTTAAAGTCTATCAGGATTCTCTTGTCCATAGCCACATATTATGACTACAAGATATGGCAAATGGATGTCAAGACTGCGTTTTTTAATGGTAATCTTGAAGAGACCATCTACATGAATCAACCAAAAGGATTCATTGAACAAGATAAAGAGCAAAATGTTTGTAAGCTTAATCGGTCCATTTATGGACTGAAACAAGCATCTCGATCTTGGAATATAAGCTTTGATACAATGATCAAATCGTATGACTTTGATCAGAATTTTGATGAGCCTTGTGTTTACAAGAAAATCATCAATAGCTCAGTAGCTTTTCTCGTGCTATATGTAGATGATATCCTACTCATTGGGAATGACATAGGTTTTTTTACTGATCTAAAGAAATGGCTAGCCGCCCAATTCCAAATGAAATGTTTGGGAGAGGCACAATTTATTCTTGTTGGGATTGGTGTCCTAATTCTCCCGGAGTCTCGTTGTTTTGTAAAGATACACATTGTTTAGTGAATAAAATAATTGTTATTTAATTCTAGCATTTACTCATATCCAATAAACAAAGCTCTTTGGTTATCTTACGTGAACTTAAGCATGTATATGTGATATACAAGTAGATCATGCATTAAGTGATAACCTAAATAGGTTTGCAGTATAAGGATTAAGGTGTGATACCTGATCCTGGTGACACTACGAATACGACCCGCTTTGTAAAAGTTTGCAAGTGTTGTAAACAACTACAAATGGTAGATCCTGACCATTCATGTGGAGATGTGCGAGTGGGGTTGTCCTATACAAAGAGTTTGTATAAGACCTGGACCACGAGATGACTAGAATCTGTATATAACACCGTTGATACTAGAGACTTACATCTCACCTGAATGACCATAGGTGACACGACCTTAATCCTGAGTGTTTTGGGAACTCCTGCCTTTGAGGGCGGTCCTTTGATTAGTATGGGTGAGAGTGGCTAGATTGCCAACTCAACATGCCTAACTTTTTGGGGACTTGTCTGATCTGAGAGATGGGAAATCAATCCACAAGATGGAATTCACACCTTTCCCGAAGCAGGGATAAGTAGAGAGATTGCTCCCTTAAGGGTTGATTTGGGGCTTGAACATAATGGCCACAACTTCTCTTTGGAAGAGAAGACTCAGTCATAGTAGGACTATGACCTATGTTCATTAGAGGGATCAATGGTACTTAAGGAGTTAGATGTAACTACAGAGGCATAACGGTTATTGGCCTAGCTGTACTTACGAGTGATCTGTGAAGAATTGTCGCACTGCTGACTGGTTAAGATGGACACATAATATATCTGGGGTAAGGAGAGTTCAGCTGTTGGTCTTTAGTGAAGTGCCTAGCAGTTAACAGATGGTGGATCCCGTGACTAAAGAGTTTAGTCAGTTATTCACGTACCGTTGGAGCTTCGAGCTACAGGTTCATAAGGTCCCCTTGGTAGCTCAATCGATTCAATTGAGGATCAGTTCTTGGTGTTGAGTTGAAATGTTCAAATTGATAAGAGGCATTTTTAGTATATATATGATATAGTCGGTATGATGTATGAGATACATCTAGTGGAGGATTAATGTAAATGAGATTTCCATTAAGTACCATGGAATAGAAAAAGAACTATGGTTTATATGTTTCATGAGATGAAATATTAAAACTATAGGTTATAAATATAGTATGATAAGTTGGTTATCAATTATATTTATAATAATATTAAGTATTGGATAATTAATTCTTTTTCTCTAATAACCAGTTAAGTGGGAGGTTATTGGTGGTTCTTGGTAATCATGAGATAAAAAGAAAGTTGTTTTCCTAATTTTAGAAAGTTTTTAAAAAAAGGTTAAAAAAATCGTTTTTGAGTTTTCTCTCTCGAAAGCTTGTCAAGTAAATACAAATTTACTAAGCGATAGCTTGAGCGAAGTAAACAATCGTGTAGTGTTTTGTAGGCAACAGAAACTAAGCTAAATGATGAGCTAAACGCTCGCTTAGATTTTGCCAGATGATCGCTTTGCTTTAGCTAAACGATTGGGCATTGACCTATGCGATAGGTTTCTATCTTCTCCCACTTGCCCAATCATGTACATGATTGTTCATTCCCCCTTCATCTGCCTCATTCCAAGTCCACACAGAGCCCACCCTCTGGATTCTCACACTGAGAATACTAAGGTAACCTTCTTGGTGGTGTCATACTCAACTCGACACTATCGAGGTTTTGTGGAGGCCGTTCGTGTTGCTAGAGTGTTTGTGATCGAGGCAACCGCAGAGGACGAGTACATGGTGTTCGTGTTACAGAGTGGTCGTGTTGTTCGAGCGTTCGAGGTTGCTGTGTTCGAGCGTTTGCGAGCAAGAAGCGTGGAGACGAGTCTACAAATGTTTGTAGCTTTCACCTTGTTCATTTGAAGTTATCATGCTGTAACTTCTATATTGATTGCATAACTGTATGTTTTGTTTTCGACTGTAATTTGTCATTCGTGATTGTAATTTGGAATGATCTATATTTCGCTACTCATGGAAATCTCGAGTTCAATTTCGTTTAGTTCTAGGGATCCAGATTATAAGAGATCGTAAGAAAAAAAGGTTAGCCTTGTCTTAGGCATCGTACATTGACAAGATGCTTGTCAGATATTCGATGCACAATTCCAAGAAAGCTTTATTACCTTTCAAGTATGGAATTGTATTGTCTAAGGAACAGTGTCCTAAGACTCCTTGAGAGGTTGAGGAAATGAGACGGATTCCCTATGCATCGGCTATTGGTAGCCTTATGTATGCAATGTTATGTATTAGACCTGACATTTGCTATACAGTAGGGATTGTCAGTTGATATCAGTCCAATCCAGGATTACATCACTGGACGACAGTCAAAACGATCCTCAAGTATCTTCAGAGAATGAGGGACTATATACTCGTTTATGGAGATAAGGATTTGATCTTTACAGGATTCACAAATTATGACTTTCAGACTGATCAATATTCTAGGAAATCCACATCAGGGTCAATGTTTACTTTGAATGGAGGAGCTATAGTATGGTGAAGCATCAAGCAAGGATGCATCGTAGACTCCACTATGGAAGCCGAATACATAGCTGCTTGTGAAGTTCCTTACTGATTTGCAAGTTGTACCAAATATGTCTTTACCTATCACACTTTATTGTGATAACAGTGCTGCTGTGGCAAAATCTAAGGAACCTAGGAGTCACTGAAGAGGCAAGCACATAGAACGAAAATATCATTTGATTTAGGAGATCGTGCATCGAGGTGATGTGATTGTCACAAAAATTGCATTGGAGCACAACGTTGCTAATTCGCTTACAAAGGCTCTCATGACTAAAGTGTTCGAGGGTCATCTAGAAAGTCCGGATCTACTGGATATGCAACACATTGTCTAGGGCAAGTGGGAGACGTTACTGGGGTATAGTGTATGTCATAGTTTATTGTTTTTTTATACTTTATTTGTATTGTACATTAGTCTCCATAAGATTTAGGACAATTGGAAGATTGTTGGGAATGGTGTCTTAAATCTCCTTGTAATCTCGTAGTTTGTAAACGTTATATAAACATATTGTTGTTAATAAAATAAGTGTTATTTTATAAGCATGTACTCAATCCAATACACTAAGATTCAAGGTTATTTCATGTAATTTAAACAAGTATATAGAGACATACAAGTGAATCTTGTTTAAATAATAACATAAATGGTCTATAGTAGATTGATAAGGTTGGGTATCTTATCTTGGTGACACTACGGATACGGCCCACTTTGATGGTGTTACAAGTGTTGTAAAATGCTACAGATGATTTGATCCTCATCATTCATGTGGAGACATGCGAGCGGGGGTATCCTATACAAAGAGTTTGTATAAGACCGGACAATGAAATGGTTAGTCTCTTTATATAACGTCGTTAATAATAGAGACTTTCACTAAGATGACCATAGGTGACATGACCTGAATCTTGAGTGAGTTGTGAACTCCTACTCATGAAGGTAGTCTTTTGATTTGTATGGGTGAGAGTGGCCAGATTGCCAACTCATCAAGCCTACTATTTTGGGGATTCGTCTGACCGAAGAGCTAGGAACACAAATACACAAGATGAAATTTACTCCTTCCCTGATGTAGGGGCAAGTAGATAAATTGCTCCCATAAGGGCTGATTCCGAGTTTTGAACATAGTGGTCACACCCTTTCATGGCCTGAGAGGGATTTGGTCGTAGTGGGCTATGACTTATTGTTCATTAGAGGGATTAGTGGTAGTTAAGGAATTAGATGCAACTACAGAGGCAAAACGGTATGTTAGCCCAGCTGTACTTACAAGAAATTTGTGAAGGGTCATCGCATTGTTCATTGGTTATATCCAATGGGCACAGAAATTTATCTATAGTGTAAAGAGTGCAACTGTCGGTCTTTAGAGGAGCGACCGACAGTTAATGGATGTTGGGTAATTTAATTAAAGAATTTAATTAATTATCCGAGTACTGTTGGAGCTTCAATCTACAGGTCCATAAGGTCCCACCTGTAGCTCAACACGGATGTAGTCTTTGGATTAATTTGAAGTGTTCAAATTAATCATATATGATATAATTAATTATAATATATTGATATATTATATATGAGAGGAATTCGAATATGATTCAAGTACCAATTATATGAATGAGATTCATGTAAATTAAATATGATATTATTTATACTGAGAGGAATAAAATATTTGGATATGATCCAAATATTATATGGATGAGATTCATATAAGTGAATTTAATATAAATGTGATTTATATTAAATGTCATGTATAGTTGAGAGAGAATAAAATCTATAGTTTATGTTGTATTTGATGCAATATAAAACTATAGGCTATATTATGTTATATTTGATATAACATATAGTGTATATATATAATAATATAGTTATTTTATATATATGTATATATATATTATTTTAATAAATTAATAAAAAAGGGATGGAGTTATAACTCCCTCCCCACATTCTCTCAAGAAAAACTAACGTGTGATTAAAGAAGTTAAAAGGATCATCTTCTTCCTCAATTCACACAGAGAAGAAGTGTTCTCTCCAAGAGAAAAGTTCACTATAGAAACTGAAGGATCTCAGACCAAGAGTTTCGTGAGCGTGTTCAGATTGCTCCAATTTCACAGTGACCGAAATACAAAAGATATACATTCAACACATAGAGTTATTCATATTATTCTAATTATCGGCATGCTCAGAACACAATAAATAATAGGGAAAGGGTTCATACTAGTTGAAGACTCTCTTCGAACTTCTGAACCCAATGCAGTGAAAAACCTCCAACAGATCTACCAACACCCGGTGGGTATGTCGACTGCAACAGCATGATCAGTACGAACGCAAACACTGCAACGAGGACGACACCACCACTAATGAAACCCAGGTATCCTCGGAGTGAAAACCCAAAGAGTGGCTTTGGTGAGTTTGGTAGAGAACGGAATGCGTCGTGTAGACGATAAGCAAGTGGGAGATAAAACTGTGCTATCGTATAGCAGAAGTGTTTATCATACAGAAGAGCTACACGATCGTGTATGAAAAGCTGAACAATCATATAGGAAAAACGTATACAATCATTTAGAGAAATCGTGAGGTAGACGATCGTTTAGACGGAAGAGCTACTATCGTATAGTCTCTCGGGCGATCGTTTCACGAATTCTTTTGGGCGGACGAAAAATATGAATGCACCACTTTGAAAAATGAACTCTTTTCATTTTTAACCCGCCGGTTACCATAACAACGCTGCCCACTACCCACGTCCGAACGTGGAAGAATTGGTTATTTATCATATAATTAATCAATTAATTAATTAATTAATATAATCATATTATATTTATATCCTATAGTTTGATATCACATATCTACTATAGTATTTTCTCCTCTACTTGATATAAATCATATTTATATCTAATTTCCTCCAAAATAATGTATCTCATACATTTAGCCAATTATATCATATATAAGTAACTAGTCCAATTATATCATATATAGGTCCTCTTCCAAAATAATGTATCTTATACTCAAGGACCCTCTTCCAATGATTCAAGTAAAGCCCACAACTCTTGCTTGAATCCTTTAATCCCAAAGAGAATACAGAGTGTCCTCGAGTGGTGGAGTTCATACATGAAGAAGGAGATCTGCGAGGAAGTAGTTCCGTTCTTGGCTTGTTCGAGGGATTCCTTGAAGAAAGAGTTCTTCAAAGGTAAGGGTTTCTAAAACCCTTTGTATTTTTTTTAAGCATGTTGTAATTTTAAGTAAATGCATATCTGCTTGTTGTTTTATTGTAATATTTTTATGTTCAATAAAATGGAATTTGGACGATCTTTGCATCTGCTCAAAAGATTTTTTCTGAAAATTTCCTTCACTAAGATATTGGAACCACGTTCAAGACTGTGCCTATTTGTAGGCTACCCCAAAGGAAGGAGAGGTGGTTACTTCTTTGATCCTAAAGAAAACAAAGTGTTTGTATCGACAAACACTACTTTGTTTGTAACGAGACCACATAACGAAGCATAGACCTAGAAGTAATATTGTGTTGAATGAAATTTTCAATGAAACTACTGAATCTTCAAAAAGAGTTGGTTAAGAACCTAGTACCTCAACAAGAGTTGTTGAAATAGGATCATCTAGTAGGTCAAATCCACCTCAAGTGTTGAGGGAACCTCGACGTAGTGGGAAGGTTGCGAATCCACCTGTACACTATATGGGTTTAATAAAAATCCTGACTATGGTAGCTGATGGTGAAGTTGAGGATCCATTTTCTTATAAGAAGGCAATGGAGGATATTGACAAAGATGAATGGATCAAAGCACTGGATCTCGAAATGGAGTTTATGTACTTCAATTTCGTATTGGATCTTGTAGATCAACCTAATGGGGTTAAACCTATAGATTGTAAATAGATCTACAGTGGAAACGGGGTGCTGATGGGAAGGTGCAAATATTAAAGGCTAAATTAGTGGCAAAGGGTTATACCCAGGTTGATGGAGTTGACTATGAGGAGACTTTCTCAGCTGCTGCCATGCTTAAGTCTATCCGGATCCTTCTACCCATTGCCTCATATTATGACTATGAGATTTGACAGATGGATGTCAAGATTGCCTTTCTGAATAGCAATCTTGAGGATGCCATTTACAAGGAGCAACTCGAGGGATTCATAACCCAAGGTCAAGAGCAAAAGGTTTGCAAGCTTAATAGATCCATTTATGGTCTGAAGCAAGCTTCTCGATCTTGGAACATAATGTTTGATACTGTGATCAGATCTTATGGCTTTGATCAAAATGTTGATGAGCCTTATGTATACAAGAAGGTCATCAACAGTTTAGTGGTTTTTTTAGTGTTATATGTAGATGATATCCTACTCATTTTTAATGATGTAGGTTTACTGACTGCAATTAAGAACTAGCTAGCGACCCAATTCCAAATGAAAGATTTAGGAGAGGCTCAGTTTGTTCTGGGTATTCAGATCTTTATAGATCGAAAGAACAAAATGCTAACTCTGTCTCAAGCATCGTATATTGACAAGATGCTTGTCAAACATTCGATGCAAAACTTCAAGAGGGGCTTATTTCCTTTCATGCATGGAGTGACATTGTCTAAGGAATAGTGTCCTAAGACACCTCAAGAGGTCAAGGAGATGAGACGAATCCCCTACGCATCGGTTCTGGGTAGCTTGATGTATGCCATGTTATGTACTAGACCTGACATCTGCTATGCAGTGAGGATAGCCAATAGATATCAATCTAATCCAGGATTAGATCACTAGACCGCGTTAAAAACATC